>NC_064808.1:99502391-99717688 GCF_023721935.1 Panthera uncia
CTTTAGGCTTTGCCAGGGATGGAGCAGGCCCCACCCCGAGCCCCTCTGCCTCCCCAGCAGTCCCATGGGAACCCCATTCTGAGATGCCCCTGCTATCCTTCCCCACACTGACCTCCCACACCAGTCCTAATACAGAGCCCGTGCACCCCCATACTCAGGATCTGCCTGCCACACCTGTGAGGCAGAGCCTTCTCACAGCAGAAGCAGCCTTTTCACAAGGGGTGTGTGTGTGTGTGTGTGTGTGTGCACGCTCGTGGGAGCAGGACCAAGGGGGTTCACAGCATTACAGTGGTTCTCTAATTTCAGTGCGCATCAGAATGACCTGGGAGCTTATTTAATACAAATTTCTGTTCCCGCTCCAAGGTTCTGATTGCAGCCACACTTGCGGGCCGAGGGATTTTCACCTGTACCCTGTGGGAGTCCGGTGCAGGTGGATCACAGGTCACTTTGAGAACCCCTTGATCTACAGGCTGCTGTGTAAGAGAACCATCAAGGGCAGGGACTTTCAGGAGAGGATACAACAAGAAGGCATTTTACACAAGAAGGGGCTTTTAAAATATGCACATATTTCCCCTCCCACCTTCATCCTGAGATAGAAACTGTCCCTCAGGACACTTCTATCACCAGGCTCTGTGAGCCAAGGGTGTGGCCTGAAGTCCTTGGGCAGGGGAGGGACAGGGAGGGAAGCAAGTAAGAAAAGGTAGTGCAGCCCTGAGCCAGGAGCCAGAGAGCACGCCCAAAGCGGGATCCAGGAGCCAGCATTCCCTGCCTCTGTTCAACGGAAAAGAAAGGACAGGCCTTGGCCTTCAGGATGCTTCTGATCTGCAGGGGGAAATGAGGCTATGACACAGGAACAATGAGGGAATGCCACAGCTAGTCCCCAAGTACATGTGACTCTGTAGAGCAGATACTCAGGTCAGCCCCTCCCAAGACCGAGCTCTCTGGCTCCCGTCAGGAACACACACAGGGTCTCACTCTGGTTCATGCCAGTCTGGGTTACCAGCTTTCAGAACCTTCCTCAAGAGGTAGTATGTCTGAGCACTGCCCCAGCTCTCACATCACTGCTGCCCCTGCAGCCTAGGTCTCTAAGGGGATGGGACCAAGCCCAGGCTCGTGTCACACCAAGGGCCCCAACCACCCCAGTAAGTGGTCATGTTCCCAGAGGGAGAAACGAGGCCAGAAGGTGCAGCCAGGAAAACTCCGCACAGATAATGAAACAGGGAGAAGGGGATCACGGGGCTCCTGTTTTGTGGTTCCCGTCTAGATAGTTCGGTACAAGCAGCAGATTCACCTCGTTTTAAGAGCAGATGGGGCAGAGCTGGCATTAGATGAAAGCATTGTCCGTGCCTGGGCAGAAGGGATGGATTCCAGTGACAGAGCACAGAAGGGAAAGGTTCAGAGCCAGAAAGATCCTTCCAATGGCAGAACCTCTGGGCATGGCTTGCTCCAGCCCTTCCATCCAGGAGCACACATTCAGCAGGGGCAGAGGCCGTGAGTATAACCAAGGGCAGGACCCCCACACACTCCAGGCCTCTCCTTTTGCAAGGTGGACACAGCAGCTCCAAGAGCAGGAATGTACAAACCCAAATCTGGCCAAAAGGCCATGGTAACTTCCCCTCTCCATGAGAGGGGCCCCTGGGGTGGGTGGGTGTTCTCTGTGGCCTCTTCGTGGAAAAACAGGTGCATCTGAGGACCGAACTTCCTTGATGGGGGTTGTGTCCGACCCCACGAGACCTCATTGTGCTATCCAAAGCAAAATGGGTCTAAAGGAAGTGCCACTCCTACGACAAGCCACACCCTGGCCCCCCACCTGCCAGCCAGCCTGTCCCCAAGAAAAAAGCAAGGTGGGGGAGGGGAGAGGTCACTGGTCTGGAAGGACAAGGAGAGGAGGATTTCCATCTTCCACTTTCCTCCTTGTCCCCATCTCCTCCTTGTGAAGGAAAAGGATGAGCCTTCTGCAGTCTTGACTGAAAAGGAAGTCCTGGGAGGAAAACAAAAATGAAAATAAGAGTGAAGTCATAGGGGAATCGTGTGGGAACCCTGGCAATGCCTTTTGAGAGTTATGCGACCTTGGGCACATTGCTCAACAACTTTGGGCCAGGGATCCTCATATCTAAAATGGAAATGGACAGCGGTGCCTGGGTGGCTCAGACGGTTAAGCTTCCGACTTCGGCTCAGGCCATGATCTCACAGTTCCAGAGTTCAAGCCCCATGTAGGGCTCTGTGCTGACAGCTCAGAGCCTGGAGCCTGCCTTAGATTCTGTGTGTCTCTCTTTCTCTCTCTGCCCCTTCCCTGCTCATTCTCTCCCTCCCTCTCTCTCTCAAAAAATAAACATTAAAAAAATTAAATAAATAAAATAAAATCGAAGTGGACAGGGGCGCCTGGGTGGCTCAGTCAGTTGAGCATCCAGCTCTTGATTTCGGCTCAGGTCATGATCTCATGGTTCATGGGTTTGAGCCCCACCTCAGGCTCCACACTGTGAGTTTGGGATTCTATCCCCCTCTCTCTGTCCCCAGTCTCTTTCTCTCTCTCTCCCTCTCTCTCTGTCTCTCTCTCAAGATAAACAATAAATAAACTTTAAAAACAGAAATGGATAATACTACCTATCTCCTATAACAAAACGCTGCTGTGTGGTTATATTAAATCAGGAAAGACACCCCCAGTGGGCAAAATGTTAAAAATTGGTAAACCCTAAATTGGTAAAGGTTACGTAAGATTTCTCCAGAATATTCTTGAAGCTTTTCTAGAAGATGAAATTAATTCATAAAAACAAAACCCATATTAATTTCCTTAGAGGGGGTTGAAATGGGGGGGGTGAGTAATATTAACTCTTTATATATCTTTGTATTGCTTCATTTTTAAAAAATGCTTATTTATTTTTGAGAAAGAGAGCGAGCACAAGAAGGGGAGGGGCACAGAGAGAGGGAGACACAGAATCTGAAGCAGGCTCCAGGCTCCGAGCTGTCAGCACAGAGCCAGACGTGGAGCTCGAACCCAGGAAATATGAGATCATGACCTGAGCTGAAGTCAGACGCTTAAGTGACCCAGGTGCCCCTTTATTGCTTCACTTCTTAAAATGAGCATATGTGTTGCTGTTGTGTGTGTGTGTGCACGCGTGTGCATTTTTAACTGCAACGAGGTTATAAAGGAAAACGAGAAGATGGAGATCTGTGCCTGACACAGAGAAATGAGTCAGGGGTAGTGGCCTCCTGCCCTAGCCCGCATGGCTGCTCCCTGAGGGCTGGGCGAGCATGTGGATGGCCACGTCCTGGTCACATGCAAGCTCCCTGAGGGCAACTGGCCGACTCCGTCTTGCCCTTGAACCCTCTCCCTCCACAGCCCCAAACCACAGTCCGCACTCAGTAGTCATTCAACACCTGTGTCCAAGACCCACAATGAGTGAGTGAGAGGTTGGAACAGGTGTGCAGGCAGAGTCATTAAGGACGGAGATTTTCATCAGCCTGGCTTGGCTTAACTGTCTCCTTCTGGTGCACGAAGCTCAGGTTTCAGGGATGTGGCCAGGAGACGCCAATCTGCCGGCCAGATTGGCAGGAATGCTGAGGCCTCTCAGGGCTATGGGACCAAAGGGTTAATGTTTGGGTATTTTTTCCTGTCCCACAGTCCCCTTTCCAAATGACCGGCCCTAATCCCACAGCTTAGCAAACGTGGCATTCCAGAACACCTCAGTTCCGGACCTTGTTTAGTAGAAGGCTGGGGGCCAAGATGGAGGGGGAGACACAGAGGGGCAGGGGAGGGTAGGAGAGGCATTTGGGACAGACCTGAGGAGTCTGCGGCCGGCGCTGCCTTTTCTGTCACTGCCGTCATGAAGACGTGGCCACCAGAGCCCATCTTCCTCTCACAGCCTCTGCTGTAAAGCACGGGTGACACTGATGTATTAAAAAATAAAGAAGGCTGTTTGCTTCCACGAGCTACCCTGACCCCGCGGCGATGTGCCTCGCATAACACCCACGGTGGCTGGTAAATTGAGCAAACATGACACGGATGTCCTACAAGTCACAGAATCAAACTGGACTTTGCTCCCCGTCACCCCCAACCATCTCCCCAAAGCAAAGTGACCTTAAAAGCAGAATACATCTGCTTAAACCCTGTTGAGATTATTCATATGTTTTGATTCTTAATTCAGAAATAATAAGTGGTTCATCGGTCCCAAGTTTAAAAATATATTCATCATCCGGTCTCTGTAGTAGCATATATCCCACCGGCTCGCGGACACACGCCACGAAAGACTCTCTACACCGGCCTGGTGCCCGATAGTCATGTAGCCACAGATCATGGGAGCGCCTGGCCTCATGCCGCCTCTTTTTATATTATTAAAAACCCTATTTTAAGGCCACCGTCAACAAGAGCCTTATTTCCTCTGGACGGAAGAGCTAAGAGATGGGCCAACTGTACATCTAGCTCACTCTTGACGATTCCTCGGGACAGAGAACCCATGAGCATAAGAAATGGAATTCATGCTTCATTTCAAATCCACACGTGCACCAGTGTGGAGAGCAGCTCACACCAATGTGTGTTTAACAGCCAACAGGACCCAAGGCCACCCTCACACATTCCTTCATTCCTTCTCCAAAAAAGTCCTCTCTAGTTTTATACACACACACACACACACACACACACACACACACATTTATAGATGTATGAAGCCACTCACCCCCAATGTAGTACACTGACAATGAGGTTCAGAGTCTCATCTGGCATCAGCATCGTCTTGGCATTGTGTTTGGCCTTCCCATCTACAGCAGTCTCCCTCTGGGGGCCCAATAAGCCTCCTTCCAATCCACAGGCCCCACGGAAGATCCCAGCAGCCGTGTGGTACTACATAACTGCTCTTGTGTGTGACTGTACCGTGTATCCCCAAAATTTGCAGGTCAAAGCCCTGACTGCCCATGTGACTTTATTCAGAGATAGGACCTATCAAGAGATAATTAAGCTTAAATGAGGTCATAAGGATAGGACCCTGACTGGAAAAGATTAGTGTCTTTATGAGAAGACACACCATAAAGGTTGCCTACTCTCATTTTCTATGTCTCTCTCTCACTCCCTCTCTCTCCCCACTCTCTGCCACATGAGGACACAGTGAGAAGGCAGCCATTTGCAAGAAAGGAAGAGAGCCCTCACCACATTCTGACCATGTTGGACCCTGCTCTTGGCCTTTCCAACCCCCCGAGCTGTGAGAAAAAGAAATCCGATTGCTGAAGCCACCAGCCTGTGGTGTTTGCTATGGCACCCCAAGCAAACAGCCCTCCCCACAGAGCCTTCAGTGAGTGACTAGCCAAAGGCAGACACCCACCCAAACTACATCAGACAGATTCCCTCTCTTCTACAATCTGGGATACAGACAGGGAAAATTCAATTAGGCCTTGTCACCCGTAACCCTGGGAGTGTCCTGGGACTGTCATTTTTAGACCTGCTCTGGTCTGCAGAGAGATAAAAATGAAACTAGATGTACCGACTAAAGCAAGGATGACTAAAAGAAAGAGAACACTGCCCGAGTTTCTGACAACTCGCTTTTAGTTCCGTTCACCTGCCTTCAAACGTGGGGCCATATCTGTGCCCTTGGGCTCCACCAAACACTCCCTGATCATGACAACAAATCCTCTTGTTTGGCTTAAGCCAGCACAAATTGGGGGGTTTTTGCGGGTTTTGTTTTGTTTTACCTACAATCAAAAGAGCCCGAAGTAATATATGTGAATGGGGACTTTGAGACCCTTAGAAGTCAACACAGTGTCCTTCTCCGTGTTTATTTAGCTGCCCTACCCCAATAGTTAAGTGTTCACATTGTACAGAAACCAAAAGGACAACCATCCACCACACTGAACCAACCAGTACATGCCGAATTATGCTCCTCCAAGAACCAGAAACAGAATACAGCCCAAATCGAGCTCCAGACAAAAATCACTCTTAAGTAACAGTTACCTCTATGCCAGGCCATAGATTTTGCACAGATTCTAAGGACACCATGTTTTTTCTCTCTTATGTGCCTCGCATAGCGGGGATGCGTTCAGCAAGTGAAGAATAAAAGGCCGTTTCCATTTCTGATCCCACCCTCTGCCAACCATACCAGGCACACATCTGCTAGAATAAATGGTTGCTATAGAAATCACCATTTTTGGAACAGGCAAACCCAGTGTCTAGGAAGAATGCAGCCATCTCAGTTCTCTGTGAAATCTGTGGGCCTGGGGCTCAGGGAGTGTCTTAGAGGACAGCCAGGACCTTGCAACTAAACTGACCTAAGACGAGGTCATGACACCTCGCATCTCAGAGAATCTATCTTGACAATCCAAAGTGAAGAGTTGCCAACCGGAGCGCAAGTTATGCTAGAGGTCCCTCCCTTGGGAGCAGAGTCGCAATGTGGAGACATCTGTGAAATGCTATAAAACTGGCAGAGTAATAGAGGGGGTGAAGCTTTGGTATCTGGGATCAGATGGCCGTGGTTTCAAATTGTGGCTATTACCCATTCTGCGTCTCCTTCCTCATCTATAAAATGGAGACAGCAATAGTCCTTATTTCATGGGACTACTGCAATTATTAAATGGGATAATATACAAAAGTATTCAACTAATGGCAGCAACGTCCACGGTATTTTTATGAAATGCCCATGGCGCTAGCCAGAATCAAGAACCAGACTCGGGGACAGCAAAGACAAAGAACAGAGCCATGGATTTCGTGTTTCGATTTGGTGAGGAAATAACCTTCTCATCTCACAGGAAGCCCAACCACGGGTCAGACTTCTGTTCTGGAGCCTGATGAGGGGTTCCGGGACTTCAGTGCTCCCACTCAGGAGCTAGGGTGCTCCCCGGCCAGCTCGCAACCAAACTCTGCCTTCAGTGACTTCACATTGGCAGCCTCAAGTCAGCCGTGGTGGGAGCATTTACATCATGCAAATCAGTAAACGCTACAAATCAGGTGCCTTTTATCTGGGAGAACTGCTTGAACAATTCCCAGCACTCAGCCCTCAGTGTGAGAGCTTCTTACCAGGGAAGGGGGATCAGAAGTACATTCTGTACCTAAGAGTCGGGACGATCCTAAGGTTTCTCTGAACATGGGTCAGCAGGACTTGACAAGACCCAGGAATGCAACTGAGCATCCCTGACTGGCCCTGTGCTTTCTTTTCTAGCCATTAAACTACGGAGACTGGCTCGCCAACAAGGCCCTGTCATAGCAGGTGCCACCTTGGAGAAAAGAGGGAAAGAAGAGTCCTGAAGATCTGGAGAGCAGAAGATTGGGAGGTGAGGGAGGAGACAGAAAGCAGAAGGTCCACCTGGCCCTTCCCATTCTCATTCTTCTTGGTCACCTCCTACCACTTCACCTCTACTCCAGGCCAACCACCATCACCGTAAGCACAGACCCTGGCAAAGGCCCTCAGGTCCCAGGGAAGGCCCTGGCTTGGCCCCTCACACACCAAAGCCACCAAACAAGCAAGGCATCCAAAGTGCTGCAGAGAAGGGGCATGGGGGAACTCAAACTCAGGGTTCCCAGGAGGGGGTTGGGGGAGTATGAAGCTGGCAGCAAGAGGGAGAGGAGCTGAGATAAATGGGCCAATCCAAAGAGAAACTCTCTCCCGTATCAGAGCAATTACAGATAGAAAGAGAATTCGGTTTTAAAGGGTGGGATGCTGAGCAGACCAAGGAAGAGAAAATGGCAGAGGGAAGGAAGATGGGAGGAGGCTGGAGGGAGCCCAGCTGAAGTCCGGGGGAAGGCAGAGCCTGTGCCCTGCATCTTGTCCCGGCCACAGCCCCATCCCCGTCTAGAGGTGCTGGCTCCGCTGTCCCGAGAGAACCTGGGAAACAGGCCGGAGGGGCCTAGGGCGGCTGGGGAAAGTGGAGAAAGACTCTGGCTGGCCTCAGACCAGACGGTGGGGGGGGGGGGGGCCACCTCTGCTCCCGCAGGAGCACCCAGGGGCCACCAGCTCATTCCTCTGCCCCCAGACGAGACCCACAGCCGTGCCCACAGGACTCCGCCCCTCTTGTGACCATCAGAGAAGACTCTGCCATCTTCCTCCCCAGAGATCCCTCCTCTGAAGAGGTGCCTCTGGCTCCAGGGTGAACAGCCCGCCGTGAGAAGAGCCGTCCTCGCCAGCAGCACCCCATGGCCCTGGAAGCAGCTGCCGTGTCCCAGGCCAGGTCCCAGCTTCACCACCTCCTAGCTGTGTGACGCTGGGTGAGGTGCTATACCACTCTGGGCTTTGGTTTATTATCTGTCCTCTGATTTTACCATACTCACCGCACGCTTGTTGTGAGGATGCACTAAGACTTGGCTTTTAAAGCACCGAACACAGGACTGACCTAACACAAACGTTCACGAGAAGAATGTATACTGGTCGTTGCTAAAACCCACACTCCCCATCAGTGCACAGACCCAAGGGGCCCGGGTGCCATTCAGGAGAGCAGTGGGTACAGGGGCGCCTGGGTGGCTCAGTCGGTTAAGCTTTGACTCTTGATTTCAGCTCAGGTCATGATCTCGTGGTCCGTGGGTTCGAGCCCCGCATCAGGCTCTACACTGACAGCAAGGAGCCTGCTTGGGATTCTCTGTCTCCACCCCTCCCCTGGCTCACATGCACTCTCTCTCTGTCTCTCAAAATAAATAAATAAACTTTAAAAAATACAAAAAGAAATGGAAATAGAACTCATTACAAAAAAGCAGTGGATGCAGAATTAGCGGGTCCTTAGTGGGGATCTTTCAAAGGAAATCCTACAGGTGAGTCCAGGGCTCCCAAAGGGGAAGATGGAGTCGTGGAGAATGATCATTCTGTCTGTCTCTCTCTCTCACTTACATACACCATCCCCTGAATTCTTCATCACAAAGGTCAACCTGGGGGGTGCCTGGGTGGCTCAGTAGGTTAAGCTTCAACTCTTGATTTCAGCTCAGGTCACGAGCTCACGGTTTATGGGTTCGAGCCCCAAGTGTGGCTCTAACACACACAATGAGTGTGGCTCATTGACAGCACAAAGCCTGCTTGGGACTCTCTCTCCGCCTCTCCCCCTCCCTCTCTCTTTCTCAAAATAAATAAATAAACATTTAAAAAATTATCTATTAAAAAAAAAAAGGTCAACCCGGAATGTCACCTGAACTCCAAGTAGCTGTCTGAGCGATGGGTATATACCCCATCCTTTTGCTGCTCTGCTCCAGGGTCCATTACCTCGAGAGAAGTAAAACATGAAAGCTAGGACACTGTCTCATCACAGACACATGCCCCACCTCCTCATACTAGAAATATTATTCTCTCCCTAACCCCTCACTCGAGACTGATTCTGTTCTCCTTGTTCTGCAAGGGCCATGAAGCAGGAAGCCAAGGTTCTGTTCACCTCACCTCTTAGAGCCTAGGTTTCCTCAGGGACAATAACCACGTGCTCTCCAAATTCTAAGGCACCATGAGACACATTTGAGAATGAGTCAAGACTACAAAAATAAACATAAAAATTCTCCCCACCAAACCCTAGCCTCTTTCCCCCAGATCCTGGAGATTTTATAAAGCAATCAAGAATGCATTTGATTCAACACACTAATTCCAGACACACACCTGGGGTCCTGTGATAAAGTCAGTTGTGTCTATGCAACCAAGGATGAAAATTTCATAGAGCTTGATTTCATCAGTCACCAACTACAAAGGATTAATTAGGAGCGAGCAAAAAGCTCATGGCTTGGGAACCCAGACCTAAGGAAAATCTCTATCTCTACTCTCCAGATGTCAGCACACACACGAATAAAGGTCTTTGATGAAAACACTTCTCGTTATTCAGGGGACTCCAAAAATACTGTTTTCTGTCACGGAATTAAGATACTTCTGACACTTATACACTCTATCATCAAAAGTCAAAGAACACAACTGAATTAGTACACAGACTTCTGCTTATCAAAGTTTCTTTCCTTTAAGACCCATTGCAAACATAGACTACCTGTGACAGAATTTTTATGAGACCTCCTCAAACAGCACGTCCAAAATACAAACAACCACTCTTCCACCCAGAAGTTCTTTTATATTCCCACTATCGACCATTTCCTCAAGCAAAAACCCAGGACTCTCTCAACTCTCCCTCTTTGTGACCCTCCCTTCCAATCAATGAGACCCATCCACTCACCCTACCCTACCCTTCCCGCTCCACCTCCTTTTCTGCTGCCATGATTCAGCCTGCATTCTCTCCCCCCTCAACCACGGGACAGGTTCCAGAAGTGGGGCCCTCATTCCAGGCTAACTCGACCTCTTTGACCTCAGTGCCACACTCAGGGACTTTTTTTTTTTTTTTTTAGTTTTATTTAAGTAATCTCTACACCCAATGTGGGGCTCGAACTCATGACCCTGAGAGCAAGAGTCCCACGCTCCTCCAACTGAACCAGCCAGGTGCCCCTCAGAATGCTCTCTCTAAAACACACTTCCTGTTATTTCACTCCCCTGATAAAATCTTTCAACATCTCACAAAATGAAATGTAGGCCCTTCTGCTGAGCAAGCAAGACCTTCATAACAGGCTCAACATCACCTCCAACCAACACCTCTGCCTACTTTCTTACACATCTCAAGCTCCGGTGAAACCAAATGGCCGCCCTCTGCTCCTTCCTCCCTGGGCCTTCGTACACGCCGTTTCTTCTACCTGGAATGCCTTTCGCTGGTCTCATCGGGGATCTTCCACTCTCATCTTTCCAAATCCTGCTGAGATGTCACCTTCCCGCGGTCCTGTCTGCATCCTTCCTTCTACGCCTTGTGCCAAAACAATAATGTGTTGCATATCCGTCCCCCACTAGCAGATAAGATAAGATGCCTGGGGACGAGGACCACGTCTTCGGATTTCTGTACCCCCATTGCCTGGTATATAGTGGGACTCAATAAATGTTTGTTGAATGAGTGAATCAGATGTGTTCATGCCTTTCCTGGAGCCTCTGATGCATTTTCTAGTTAACAGTTGTAGGGAATGGGTTTTACTCTACCTTTTATTACAGCCTTTTGAGTACTAGTTCGAACCCCAAATTAAGGGCTAGGAAAAGGAGTGTGCTTCGCCATTACTTCTCCAACAGAGCCCAACACATCTAGTAGGTATTCAGTAAATATTTGATGAATTGAATAAAGTGAGTTCAAAGCTACTCCACAGTGGAGATCTACCATTAAAACACACACACACACACACACACACACACACACACACACACACTGCTCAATCACCTACTTAGGAGGCCTGAGAGGCTTCCAAATGCCCAAATATCTATCTTCTGAACAGAGGGTTACAGAAGGTCAGATTCCAACCTGAGAATGAGGAGAAGTTCCACCAAGCTGAAAAGAAGACTAGACCATCTCAGGTCAGCGGCTCCCAGATGTTCATCACCCCCCACTTCACCTACAGCGTCCGTTAAGCACACTTAAGCGCAATACTTCTTTCTTCCAACACTTTCTGCCACCAATTTTAGCAAACCTGGGGGCTGGGAGCCGGAAGTGGACGTTTTCTTGGCCAAAAAAAAAAAAAAAAAAGGACCATGAAAACCCATCTCCAGCGTCTGCTTCCGGTGGTTCTGACCCCCTGAGGAGCCGGCAGGGAGGGCGGCAGACGCGGCCTGCAGCCCATGGCTCTGAACAAAAACGTGGGAGCAGCACGTGAACACACATGTGCCCGCAAGGGGCCGGCGTGGCGGTCCCTTCCACGGACACCCCGCCTCTTGGTCCTTCCCCCCTCCCGCTCCCCAGGAAAGATAAATTAGCGGGCTGTCAGCAGAGGACAGCCAAAGCAGTCGTGTTTCTGTAAAGGGGCAGTGGAAGTGTCTTTGATTAATGAAAGCTTAATACTCGCCTGTTAGACAGCCTCTCTTCAGCCCTCTGAAGGAAGACAGATCCCCTCAGACAGGCTTTAAAAGGAAGGGGAGAAAGTCCTGCCGCACACCCGCTGCCCGGTCGCAAGAGGCGCCGGGGCCTGGCAGGCCCAGGCCAGGTGCCCTCCTGCTCCTACCTCCCAGGAGGAGCCCCTGCTCCCAGGAAGGAATGCGTGGGACCCCCGGCTCTCCCCTAGAAGAATGCAGACTCTCGCCTTCTCACTAAAACCAACACCTGCCGATGTGCTAAGAGTCCTCTTGAAGTCCCAACAATGGACATCAAAGCTTGATGTTTGGAAGTTGAGATAACAAGGGAGTTTTAAAAAAAGAAGAAAAAGAGGAGGAAGAAAACAACACCAACAAAGGTCTGTCTCACCTTTGACCCCTGGAGAGGAGACAGACACCGCCGCCCCCCCCCCCCATCACGTTAAACTGTGCTAAAGGACACACACTCTCCCCGCTCAGGTCACATTCACATACAAAAGATATGGCTCCTTTCTCTACAAGGTATTTCCCGGAGACAGTAATACAAAGAAGGCTTCGGCTCCTCAAGTGAGGGTAGACCAATTAAAGGGATCTGCGGGTTTGAGGCAATATTCTATCCTCACACAACCTGCTCCTACCTCCCCCACAACAAAAGAAGGAAAAGTAGTGAGGAAGGGAGAGAGCAGGGAGGAGGGGGAAGGGAAGGCAGAAATCTCTGCCCCTGAGATCTTCATTACTGGGCCCATGTAGTCCCGACAACATGGGCTGCTCCATAGGACTCCTGTGAAAATCAGCTCAGGACCAGAACATTCAGAGAACACCTTAACTTCCCCCCGGGGTTTCCATCCCATGTGCTGAAAAATAATGTATGTTCTGTTCCTGGAAAAGAACTCTAGTAAGAACAGAAGCAAACTTTTTTTTTTTAACAGGCACTACAGCTTAACTATGGTCCCTCTAACAGCACTAAGGCTGGAGCTCAGCAGCAAGGACACAGACCAAGCAGTTCCAAGAGCAGTGAGAAATGTTTTATGTCTTTTTAAATTATTTATTTATTTTGAGAGCGAGAGGGAGGGAGTGAGGGAGGGGCAAAGCAAAGGAGAGACAGAATCCTAAGCAGGCTCCGTGCCATCAGCCCAGAGCCCGATGCAGGGCTTAAACTCGCAAACTGTGAGATCACGACCTGAGCCGAAATCAACAGTCAGGACACTTAACCGACTGAGCCACCCAGGTGCCCCTGTGAGAAATTTTTTAATATTTCGGACATGCAAAGGTCTAGAGCTTGGCATAAAAACCAACCATATACACTAAAGCCCCCTGTGTGTCCCTCCCTGGTCAGATTTCCCTCCCATCCCTCGTCCCAAAGTAACTTATCTCTTTGATTTCCTACTTCAAGTCTTCATCCGTTATTCTGCTTTCCAACAAACATTTACTGGTCCCCTACTTTCTGGCAGACATTGCACCAAGTATGAGGGACAGATATATTCTCTAGACATCATCTCCAATTAGACTACCAGGTTCTTCTAGACACTTAAGAGAAGAACCATAGTATCTCCACTTATTTCCTGAAAATATGTCATGGAGACAGAAATAGCACTATTTCTACTGAATCACCCTACCACCTGGAGGTTAGAAGAGCCCATGGGATGAGACTTCCAGTAACAATTTTATCCCCACCCTCCATTACATCTACTAATAGATCAGTTTTCTAACAGAAAAAGAGCAGGAGCTTAGATGCTTCATGTACTTAAAAGTTGACTAATCTAGTCAATATTGATTTAACAACTTTTTGTTGAATGAATAAATGAACGTGCAAATACAAGAATGAGAGCCAGGTTTCAGTGAAAGACCCATTGGATGACTAGACAGCTAATTTATGGCTGTCCTAATCAACAGATTTGATTTTGAAAAAGACAAACCCAGGTGCCTGGGTGGCTCAGTTGGTTGAGTGTCTGACTCTTGATTTCAGCTCAGGTCATGACTTCACAGTGTGTGGGACTGAGCCCTGAGTCAGGCTTTGGGCTGACAGCATGGAGCCTGCTTGGGATTCTCTCTCTCCCTCTCTCTCTGCCCCTCCCCTGCTTGTGTATGCACGAGTGCACATGCCCTCTCTCTCTCTCTCTCTCACACACACAAAATAAACAAACATTAAAAAAAAAAGATAACCCCAGCCAGCTACATTTAAGTAAAGGAAACAGAGAACAGTTGATCAAAATAGAAGGAGGGATAACACGGAAGGGTCATTTACAGAAGGTCTGTATTGTTTTAACCTGCTTTCCTGAGCAAATCCCAAACTAAGAACTACGTCACAAGGGCAAAGATCATGACTATTTGTCCTACACCATCTCACTCAAAGCAAAACACTTACTTGTCAGATACTCGATAAATATCTGTTGGATAAGCTACCACAAACTCACCTCTGCCTGGGAAAAGCACATGACTGGATGCATTTTCAATTGGGAATATCCAGGGATCAATGCTAGGAGCTCTGGAATTCCTTCTTCCTTAGTTCTCTCCCCTCTCTTCTTCCCAAAACCCTAGTCACCATCTGAGTCGATACCTCAACCATATTTATGTAAAAAACACGCAATGTTGGACCTTGAGGCCCCCCAACACCTCTTCTGAAGGATGGACCAGTCTAAGAGGGTGTACAGGAAAAAGGAATGGATGAGAGTTGATCTGTTTGGTAAATCACTGATTCATAAATCATTATTACTCACAAACTGCTAAGACAGTGCAGAATTCAAGTAAGTGAAACAGAATGACAGGGTCTCTACTCTCCAGTGAAACTCTAAGAAGGAAGAGGAGATAGAAGTATTTCTGCCACGTCAGGAAGCAGTAGGGGCTCTGAGAGGTAAAGACGGAGTATATGGAAACAGATGGTTTTACAGAGTTTTCATTTCAAGTAAGCCTTAAAGACTGGGTAAGACTAGTAGGAAGGATGGGGTAAGTCTGCCTTCTTTGGAGAGTCAGCTCTTAGGAAGAGTGTCTTCAGAATAGGGAAACTTTGCGCTGCAAGTTTGTGCTAAAAGTACCACAACAGTGTTCGCCATAGACAGAAGGGGGTCCTGAGTAGACTTCTCGACAGAGAAAAATCAACCTTTTAACACAGTTCATTCTCTCTTCTCTTCCTCTCCCCTCCCCATTTCCCTCCATCAGACCGCCTCTCTTTCTCAGTATCTGCATATTCTCCTCAAATGCAAATTCCGAAATGTGACCATCAAAGGCTTTATACTATCCATTCTACAGACGTCATTGTGACATCTTTAAGTGAAATAAACTATTAAGATGTTGTACGCTAAAAGGAACCACAGTCAGAACTACAGCACAAATTATCCACCAGGAAAAGTATCTGCTGTGCGTTCAATAGATAACGGATTTTTTTTTGCATTTTTTTCTTGAAACTTTTTAACTTATTTTTTAATTCAAATATAATGTTAATTATATTTGTATAATTATAATTGTAATTATTACTTATAATTGTTAATTATAATTGTATAATTGTTAATTATACAATTGTACACTATAATGATCCAACAACACTATGTAAGAATTTTACTAATGTTTATTTTTGATAGAGACAGAAAGCATGCAAGTGGGGGAGGGGCAGAGAGAGAGGGAGACACAGAATCTGAAGCAGGTTCCAGGCTTCCAGCTGTCAGCACAGGGCCCAACGCAGGGCTCGAACCCACGAACTGTGAGATCATGTCCTGAGCCAAAGGCAGGCGCTTAACTGACTGAGCCACCCAGGCGCCCCTCAACAATTCTGTACACTACTCAGTGCTCACCACAGTGAATGTACTTTTCATCCCATTCACCTATTTCAACCACACACCCCCCCCCCTCACCTCCCCTCTGGCAGCCACCAGTTTGTTCTCTATACTTAAGAATCCGGTTTTTGGGGGGGAACACCTGAATGGCTCAAGCGGTTAAGCGTCCGACTTTGGCTCAGGTCATGATCTCACAGTTTGTGAGTTCGAGCCCCACATTGGGCTCTGTGCTGACAGCTTGGAGCCTGGAGCCGGCTTTGGATTCTGTCTCTCCCTCTCTCTCTGCCCCTCCCCAGCTTCCGCTCTTTCTATCTGTCTCTCTCTCTCTCTCTCTTAAGAATGAACATACATTAAAAAAAAAATTTTTTTTTTAAAGAATCTTGTTTTTGAGGAGTCTGGGTGGCTCAGTCAGTTAAGATTCTTGATTTTGGCTCGGGTCATGATCTCACAGTTTGTGGGATAGAGCTCTGCGTGGGGCTCTGTACGGATAGTGCAGAGCCCGCTTGAGATTTTCTCTCTCTCTCTCTCTCTCTCTCTCTCTCTCTCTGCCCCTCCCCCACTCCTGCTTGCTCCCTGTCTCACAATAAACAAACATTTAAAAAAATAATAATCTGGTTTGTCTTTTTCTTTGCTCATTTATTTTACTTCTTAAATTCCACATATGAGTGAAATCATATGGTATCTTTCTCTGACTTCTTTCACCTAGCATTATACTCCCTAGACCCATCATGTTGTGGTAAATGGCAAGAGTTCATTCTCTTTTATGGCTGAGTAATATTCCAGTGTGGTGTGTGTGTGTGTGTGTGTGTGTGTGTATACACACCACATCTTCTTTACCCATTCATCCGTGGATGGACCCACGGACTACTTCCCTCTCTTGGCTATTGTCAATATTGCTGCAATAAACACAGGGCCCCCTAAGTCTTTCCCAATCAGTGTTTCCATTTTCTTTGGGTAAATACCCAGTAGTGGAGTTACTGGCTGGTAGGGTAATTCTATTTAGAAATGTGAGGCACCTCCACACTGTTTTCCAGAGCGGCTGCACCAGTTTGCATTCCCACCAACAGTGCAAAAGGGTTCCCTTTTCTCCACATCCTTGACAACATCTGTTATTTCTTCAACAGAGCAAAGATTAAGATTTCTGACTAGGATAAAAAGAGAATTAATACATGTATAATGAAAAGACTACGACACAGTAGAAAAACATGCAAAATGTTCCAAATATTTGAAGTAGCCAAGTTTTTTTCCATCTTTTCTTGTATATACTTTGGGTTTTGTATATAACTTTTCAAAATCATGTATTATTCAAAATGTGTATTTCCACATACATGCACCCAAGAAAACACATCTGACAAGTGCTCGCAAGAAAGAAGTTCTTTCTTTCCTGAAGTGGGTCTAAGAGTCTCAAAAAAGAACAGAGTTAGGGTAAAAAGGGAAGAGGCAAAATGTGTCTCAACAGTAGCCAACGAAACACCAGAGATAGATAAATTCAGCGTTCTGGCATCCGTGGACCCTGAAAAACTAGACTACAGATTAAATGAATGAGGAGAACCTCCCATCACAAACCAACAGCACCAGACGAGGGAGACAGAAGAAGGAGAATGCAAAGATGAAGCTCTGTCAAAACAAAAGTGTCAGAAAAGCTCGTGTAAAATAACTCCCAAAGGAATTTTCAGCCCTTCATGGGACGCGGTGGTCTCTGTATCTCATTCATAATGTTTGCCTTGGCTGAGGTCCTAAACCACAAAAACATCTGTAGAGAAGGAAGCAACTGATTTCAGTGAAATCATTCTGGAAATTTCTCACACATTCAGAGTAATCTCATGAAAGGACAATGCAGTTAATGTTACGCACGGGAAGGACAATCTCGCGGTCAGCAGCGCTGGCCGGTCGCGCCCTCTCCCTGTCCATGTGCCAGTGCAAGAGGGAGAGAAAGGGAGGGGGTGTTCAGAGACGGAGGGCAAGAGACAGAAACAATTTCAGGAGCACAGCCAATTATACAGGTTGGTTTTAATTTTGAAACTAATGCTTAAATACCAATGGTATTGCCTTCAGCTCTCTGGAAACTACAGTGTAATTAGGTTCACTCAACTTAACTTAAAACATGTCCAGTCATTAAAATTTTTCTTGATCCAGCCAAGTTATTACACATACAGGCACACACACACACACACACACACACACGCTCAGATCTCTAAGCCAAAAGTACATCAAGTCCCTAAGAAATAGCAAAAACATGTCACTGCTCTTCAGAAACCACGTTCGTGTTTCATGACCTTCCTTAAAGATAATGTTCTCACGATTAATTAATTTATTGAATAGCCCCCCCCCAAATGCACAACAGGTTCCATGCAAATTCTTGAGCTTTTAAATTATACTGTTAATGAAAGCAAATAAAGGCAGTTAAAAGGCAATTTGCTCAATTGGTGTTAATATTTAAGCACAGCATGTGTAAAAACAAGATCACAGAATTCAGTTTTTACCAAGAAAACTTTAACCCAACTTCATTTCCAAAAGATCAGACCCGTTACCAAGAATCTTTTCTTCCCCTTCCCCTTTAGCATCAGGTAATGAGGCTTTTTATTAAGTAAATATTTCACATTAACCTCATCAGTTTCTATCACTTAGAAATTCCAATCTATAAAATCAAATCAGCTTAATCATGTTTAGATTAGATCCTGCATCCTGAAGGCAAACTAAATTGTTTACATCCTCCCTCTCCTTGGCACACTCGAGCACCGAGACTCCAAAGGTGTGAGAGTAAGAGGAAGGTTTCTGCCGCATCCCTGTTCCCGGGCTCTCCCCCGATGCAGGACCCTCACTCCTAGACCCTGGACCAGCAAAACCAGCTTTCCAGCCTTGGCATCTCTACCAGCTCTTTCAAAAGAGCTCACACAAAGGGCCTCAAGGTTTACGAGCCGGGCAAGGGCAGCTGCTGTGGTCTTACCTAGAGTGTGCCCAGATCCCCCTACGCGGAGGTCAGGTCGGCAACACCGACCTC
Organism: Panthera uncia; assembly: GCF_023721935.1. Lineage (NCBI taxonomy): Eukaryota > Metazoa > Chordata > Mammalia > Carnivora > Felidae > Panthera > Panthera uncia. Next base: position 99,520,958 of record NC_064808.1, read on the forward strand.
TCCGGGTAAAGTACCCCAAATCTCCCAGAAAGCCTGAGCCCCTCAAAGAAGAGGAAAATGGGGAGGGGGTACACACCGAAGGTGCCCCCCAAGAGCCCTACGCACCCTGCAGCTCACATGTGCACACATCGCTCTCCCGCACTCTTCGTTCCCCTTTCTCTGGGAGTCTGGTGCCCTCAAAACATAGCATTTCAGAGTAGTGTGATTTTTCAGATGATCTTGGAGGTCTTTAAAGTACCTAATGGCTAGTCTCCCTCCAGAAGTCCTCACGTGGCCCCCTCCCGCTCCCTCCTCCCAGTCCTGGCTCTTCTAGCACACCTCCTTTTCCCTCACTGCTCTGCCCAGCTGTTCCACTGAACCACAAAGCCTACGCTTTCCTTCCACATATCACGCTGCCTTCCAGAACCAAGCCCCCGGAGAGAGCCAGCCCTGTCTGTACTTCACCAACTCCGCACAGCCAGCTCCTGCCCCGCATCTGCCAGGGAACCCACTGGAAGAACACCCCCAGGACAGTCTTCTCTCCAAATTCAAAGGCTTGATCTCACCCCTCCCCCGTTTTCCTCCCTTCCCTCCCCCCACCCCCCAGTCTGCTTATCCCCAAACCATTTCTATTCGATTAAGGGGACTGGCTGCTGCTAGGATGTTTACATTAGGCTCACTTCCAGGCCATAACCCATCCTGAGGGAACACATTCCTGATCAGGGCAATGGAAAAAACTATGCAAAACATCTGGGCCTCTCTGTGCTCCCAACTCTGGCCTTGGGGAACTCCAGCAACCTCCAGGTCTCTGCAAGAGTGTGCAGCACCAGGGTTTGAGGGACAGAGAGTGGTTTCAAGGGTCGAGGATGCCAGGGAAAGCTGCAAATATTTTCAGGCTAAGCCAAAGATGTCATACCTCAAAGCACAAAGAACCGATCTTACTCAGCACAGACCAGTTAGTACTTCTGGGGAACCAGGACTTTCCAAAAGGCCAGTTCAGCACCGAGACAACGTTCCTTAGACACTGCCACATTTAAATGGAGAGCTACTGAAAGGCCAAAGTGAGTTCCACTGGAAGAAGAAACAGACATCCCAATAATGGGGACATGCCCCACACTCTCCCCTTCCTCCTCTGACTCCCTCCCATGGCCTCCCCTCCATGAAGCCTTGGGTCAGGACAACAAATGTGTCCAAGCCCCAGCCCCAAAACGAGACTGGCCCACTGAAGAAGCTAATTATAGTTTGGTGAAGCCACTCTGGTCAGGTGCCCTTGTCTACCCACCAACATTAAAACCAGTCTATCCCAATACCAACAGAGAAAATCCACGAAGGCAAGAACACAGGCTAAACTTGGGTTTGATTTCCCAGTTACCCAACTTAAAAGCATGGGCTAACTACACAACCTCTTTGAATTTCTCTGGTGTACAAATGAGGTTTCTCATCTGTAACACCAGGATGCCAAAGGCCCATTGTGGGGACTGAACGAGGTAATATGTAACAATGCTGAGCCTGCCCCACCACAGGTGGTCAACCCACAGGAGCTCCCTGACACCTAAGGACATCAGTCACCACCACCATCTACCCTACTCAACCCCTATGGGCAATTTCCAATAGCTTGGGTGTCTTATAGAGAGTTGAGTGGGGAAGGGAGAGAGGGAAGGAGAGGGAAGGAGAGGGAAGGAGAGGGAAGGAGAGGGAAAGAGAGGCAGAAAGAAGGAGGGAGATCAGCTCAAAGTTTCACTGTGATGTTAAAGAGAACTCCTTCCAGAACGAGGAAGCAGACAGCTGTGACTGAGGAGACCCACAAAGAAGCACATGGAAACCAATCCCACTCTAAAACTAAGATACCATGACTGCTCCTGCAAACACAGAAGTTGGCTCGCTCATTCACACTGGGCTTCTTCTAAAAAGGAAAAGGACCAGAAAAAAGGTTCCTAAGATGCTGGAGATGGTCCGTGTTCTAGCTCGTGAGCCACTTTCTAATGGCTACAAATATTTTGTACACTCAGCTATTCTCTGTGCCCTCTTTTGTCAGGGCCTGGGGTCTCTGCGCTAACTCTGGCACCAAAAGGCCATCTGGACTGCTGTCTTACACACAGAAGTTTAAGTAGCGCGATGAATGAACCTAGGAATTAATGAATGATAAAGCCGTATGGTCCCCGGCAGCAAACCCTCCCAGAGTCTTCTACAATGAATGCTTCCTAAGTACAAGCCAACAGTAATAATAATGAAAGTGGGAGGGGGAGAAAGGGATCCCACTACAAGGCAGACTTACACAACAGAACAAAACCTAGTCCCAAATCTTCCACTATGTTCTCTAGTCACACCAGGTTAATTTGAAAATCTCCCCAAACAGGACAAAAAACAAAAACAAAAACTCTGTTGTACTGCACATGGTCTCCAGCTCTCTCCACCCAGCTCTGCTCCTCCTGCACAAACATCTATCCCCAAGGTCATTTTTACCAACATATCATGGAATCAAGAGTACAGAATTGCCCCACAATGCACGTGCATACGTCCACATCACGGGGTTGAGAAAAAGGGTTCCACACCCAGGCGCAGAGAGAGAAACGATTTTTTGGTCACTTCTAATAAAGAACACAATTGTTGGGGCATCTGGCTGGCTCAGTCGGTTAAGTGTCCAATTTCAGCTCAAGTCATGATCTTGCAGTTTGTGGGTTCAAGCCCCACATCTGGGATCTGTGCGGACAGCTCGGAGCCTGAAGCCTGCTTCGGATTCTGTGTCTCCCTCTCTTTCTCTCTCTGTGCCCCTCCCCTGCTCGCTCACTTTCTCTCTCTCTCAAAAAATAAATAAACATCAAAAAATTTTTTAAAAAAGAACACAATTGTTTTTCAGGGGCAGAAAATTTTCACCATCACTGTGAGAGGCTGGAAACTCATGTTCTTTGGAGAACAAACGCCTGGGGAGTGAGGAGTCCTTTGAAAAGTGACCTGCACGACCACACAGAGAAGCCCTTGGCACAGCTACTGGGTCTGTTCACTCCAAACAACCAAGCGTTTCGTCGCCAAGGAGGCCAGAGCAGGAGGAAACAGGGTTCATCTGAGAGTGAAATTAGATCTAAACGCAAAGTGTTTTACAGCGCGTGTTACAAGGTCCATAAAGCTCTTCTCTGGACGTCACCAGAGCCAGACAACGAAGATGACACAAGCAGACTTTGAGGCAAGTGAGTGAGTCACGTGACTCTTGAGGTCCCTTCCAGGGCCCAGGTCATTATCCAACAGAGAAAATCCAAGAAGGCACGAGGAGAACAGGTAAGTGGGTCTCATTCAAGCAGAGAAACTATTGGCAATTCACTGTCCCCTCCAGGGCTCCATCCCCTAGCTACAAAATCAAAGAGACCCTCAGGACTCCTTCCACCTGTTGGCTGGCATCACTACACCAGGTAACAGCTGTCTTACAGAGTAGCTTGTGGATGGATGTGCATGGACCTCTGTGTGGACTCCTGCCCCTCCCTCCCAAGCCCAACTGGTGAAGATAAGACTAGTCAACAGGACTGCACTTTCAAAAACCCATCTGGTAGGTACTGGGCTATGAAGCCTGGTGTTAAGTGCCAACTTCTGGGATCAGAGGAACCTCCAGCAGAAAAGCAGACACACCTAAGGTGGGGAGTTTGCAACATCGTGGGTAGCGATAAGGTAGGCTGCATTCCTTTTCAGTCAAAAAGGGGAAGGTGGTGAAATCATCAACCCTGGGGCCAATTCAAGGAGGCTTCTCCTAGCGAATGTCCAAACAAAACCAGAGTTAAGCACCAGGGTTTTATTTTCTTTCCCATTTCCCCATCCAACCCACCATAATTGGGTTTTTTTTTTAAGCTTGTTTATTTATTTTTGAGAGAGAGAGAGAGAGAGAGAGGAGAGAGAGAGGAGAGAGAGAGGAGAGAGAGAGAGAGAGAGACGTAGAGACATAGACAGGTAGAGAGAGAGAGAGAAGCGCAAGCAGGCTCCTCGCTATCAGCACGGAGCCTGACTCGGGACTCGATCCCATGAACCGTGAGATCATGACCTCAGCCAAAATCAAGAGTCGGATGTTCAATCGACTGAGTCACCCAGGCGCCCCTCCACCATAATTATTTTTAAGGGAACAACAAGACCAGAGGCCCCGTGACCCCTAAAGAGGGTAAATAAAGCCACCTCCTCTTCACGGAAGTGACATTTCAGAAAGGAGTGGCCGCCCTATCACTGTGGAGAGTGGAAAGAGAAGGCAAGGCAGACTCACCATCAAGACCAGCATTTTCCTCCAAACAACGCTTGGTTGCTAAAGGTTAATACAGACTGGAGGGGTGGTGGGCGGGGGCGGAGAGGAGTGGGGGAATAGGAAAACATTATGCAATATTAGAATGCTACTTTTATTTTAAAAGCCATCATGTGTAAAGCATTAGTGTTTTTGAAATTGCATTCTTGAGTTAATTAAATGGACAATCTTTTATACATAAAAGTGAAAGAAAGCAATTAAAAGCTAAATGAAGAAAAACCGCCTTCCCCTGGTGATCAGGGCTACCCCAATCCCTTCGTATTAACACGGAGCAAAGACAAGGATCTTCCTGGCACCACTGTCCAAATGTCTCTTTTATGGCACCCACGGTGACAGTTTGAGAAGTATCTGTCTTCCTTCTAAGTTTACCTAGGAGACTGTCAGGCTGGGAGAAGGAAAGAACCTCATTCAAGCACACTTTATAAACAAACAAGAGAACTCAGAGAGGCCAGCTCTCTGGCTAGCCTGAAACCAAAACATATACCACACCTCTTTTTTTTGTCACCTCCACCTAAAAACAGCCACACCCACGGTTCCACCCAAGAGAATTAATTCTGAGTTTTGGGCTGTCCAGCCAGCCCCAGCTCACAGGCTTGTTGCCAAGAATCAGAGGGGTATATTCAGATTACAACAAGAGAAAGATCAGATGTCAGAAAGAACTTCCTAAACGTACTGCTGTATCCACCTAGCAGGTGCCAAAACACCAAAACACCAATGGTCTAAGTTTTTACAAACAGGTCTTCCCCAGGTGGGAGGATGGCTGTGGGTCAAGTCGGTAGCTCCCCTGGCAAAACGGGTCAGAAAAAAAAGCAAGGATGATTGGCAGTATGATAACCAACCGTGATCTCAGAGAAAACACTAATGACAAAGTCCCCTTCTGATGCCCAAATGGACTCAGTCCCGTTACTCGAAGTGGTTGAGATTACTCTGTGCCCTACAAGAATGTCCCAATGATAAGAGGCACGACCTTTCTCCTTGGTGTCAGCTGGAAGGAGAGCAAAAATTAGTCAATGTCTGTTCAGCAGGGTGGTTCTCCAGCGGACACGTGATGCAGACTCTAGAAAGACGTTCTCTCTTCCGGAAGCAGGTGGGACCAATGCCACAGTGAGTTGCTCCCAGGGCCCGGGCCTGGTGGTTTCCAGGCCACAAGACCTCCTACCTCTTGGCTTCCAGAAGGCCCATCCCTTCACTGAATTTGACAGTCATAGCCAGAGAAATCTGGAGAATTCTCAGCAAACCACAACAACACAGCACCAATCCACTGTTCTGTCCCCGCTCACCCTCTGCCCTGGTAACACGGAGCCTCCTGGGGACACAGCTGACCGTGGCTGTTCTGGGGTATTTTCCTTTCCCTTCCTGCTGCAGAAAAGGGGGTAGAAGGGAAGAAAAGGCTCAGGAGAGATGGGCGGCCCTCCGAAAGAGAAATGCCCAAATCTGGGGTGCTGGATGTCCTTGCCCAGGTAGCAGGCGCCACATACAGGCTGGCACATGTTTGCTAGTTACGCACAAAGCTGTGTTAAGCCACTCCCTATTCTGTTTCCATCCTTTCTGCCTTGAAAGTAGGAACTCCAGTAGGGCCGAATGAAGAGTAGAACCTGGTCAGTTCCCAGCTGTCCATGCCCGTTCAACCGGGGATAAACCCAATTGTTTAAACCTCTACATAATCCAAATGCATCACTACGGAAAAGGGCTGCTGCAGAGACGCCTGAGCTGGCCTCAGCTCCCTTCCAGAACCCACACTCGGCAAGTGTTCAAACCCGGCACCTCGACCAAAATGTTGGGGAAGGAAGGAGGAGAGAACTGGTGTGGATATCCCACAAATTCGATTACTGAGCCCACACACAAGAAAGAATCGTTTGTTCAATTTCTCTTTGATTCCTCGGGCTCTAAACCCACACACTGGTGTCAGGGAGGGGTGTTAAATAAGCCACCGAAATGAAGCTCCTTTGTGCACCCTACCGCAGGCCTCCACGCCTCCCTTTGATATAGGAAGCCCAGCATCAGGGGCTCTAGCCAAGCCCTCCCTCTGTTCTGCAGCTGAGCTCACCTTGGGCCCCAGCTCATGAAAGGAATTCAGGATGGGTTAAACGTTACCTCTATCTCCACCCTGCATCTCCGAAACCATCTGATAAGGGCTACAGAAAACATCCTGTGTACAGAGAGTTAGATGCTGACACAGGGTGGGGGTGCACCAACGACATGGGGGCCACAAGGAGTTAATCCCCCGAGAGATAGGGGCCCACTCTCTGGAAAGTTCAGAGAAAGCAAAGGGAAGAAAGATTCCACCGCTGTTACATGTGGTTACCAAAACACAAATGCAAGTAGAGACTTTTATGTTCCAAAGTTAAAAAAAAAAAAAAAAAAAAAACCCAAACCCTTCGGTTCCTACCAGACGGTACACACGTTAAAAAACAGACGGGGCGGGGGGGGGAGGGCATGGGGTGGAAGTGTGTTTAAGCAGAATACTCAGCCAACCCGCAGCCCCTAGGCAGTCCCCACCCTCTGTGCCCATCACCGAGTTAATGGTGCTTTGGTCTGTCTCAGGCTGGGGGTGAGGGTCTGCCTCCTGCATTCCAACCATTATTTAATTTCCCTCCCCACACAATCCAGTTCACTCCCTCCTTCCTTCCACACAGGGCCTGGCCTAAAGGCAGGACAATGCTCCTGATGACCTCAAGGCTCTCTCGCCCCTACATTTTAACCTCAATAATCATAGTGTTGTGGCTGAAGCAGGAATAATTATCAATGCAACCAAGCGCCATTTTACATCAGTAAAGCAGTGCCTCCTGTTTCAGCATCATTGACACTGTAATGCTTGCCTTCAAATAAGGCCCTTTAATGTTCCCAGCAGCTGAGAGGAGCAAGACAGAATGGTCTGAAAGGCAGCCACATTTGAGCGGATCGGTTAACATGGCACATGCCAAGGAAGGACGTCAGCTAACACTTCTGTCCCCACCTGACACTCGGATGGCACTGGGGGCTATGATCCATGGCAGGAAGCAAAGCCTTCAAGCCCAAGAAGGAAGCAGCTAGAAAAGCTCCAGGATTGGCCTTTTTTTTTTCTGGAATTGCCCTAGGCTCTCCTGCCCATAGAATTCTCCAGGCACCCCATAAATAATTAAATGCCTGTTCACCTCTGGCTAAACCACACCTCAGGGGTACAGGACCAACCCCAGGGCTATCAACAAAAAGCATCCCTCTTCCTACATATGCCAAGATCATCCCAGAGGCACCAGTCCAAACGTTTCCCAACGGTTTCATTTCCAGAAAGATGGGGGCTGGGTGGGGGGGAGACTTACTTACCTAGAAGAAAGAAAAATTTGAACAACTGATTCCACCTTTTCCTTCTAACCACTCTTACTGCAACTGTGATGGATGAGGAGCGTGATGACGAATGACAAACCTTTCTCCTAAAAACCCCAGAGTGAAAAATTCACCAAGGATCCCAAGGACGGTCCATGCATAAAAAGGCAAGAGCACGTTAGGAATAGCAGTTCAGCAGCCTCAAACCCCAGGGAGATTCAAACCCAAACTTGGCTGCCCACGGCTCACCATGGCCTTACGGCCACAATGAGAAAGCTTTCCCAAAGCACTTTTTAAGGAATTTTTTTTTTCCTGGAAAGGGAAATTGCAACAGAGAGAGTGTCTGCAGGGAGAAGCAGCTGAGGCTTGCGCCTCCGAGGTCTGTGAAGGAGGACATCCCAGCCACCATTGATGGTATGGAATGCCAACCCCAACATGCCAGGCAAGACCCACAACAGAGCTGGACACAGACCACCCAACCAAAAAAGAAAAAAAAGGAGGTCCCTGATGCTGAAGCCAAAAGGCAAGGGAAAATGCGACTCTATCGAGGACTCCTATCCCCTATAGCAGCCCCTGATTGCATAAGGAAGAGAAACCAGGGCGCCTGGGTGGCTCAGTCGGTTAATCACTGACTTCGGCTCAGGTCATGATCTTGCGGTTCATGAGTTTGAGCCCCACGACCGGCTCTGTGCTGACAGCTCAGAGCCTGGAGCCTGCTTCAGATTCTGTCTCCCTCTCTCTCTGCCCCTCCCCTGCTCGCACTCTGTCTCTCTCTCTCTCTCTCGAAAATAAATAGACATGAAAAAAAATTTTTTTAAATAAATAAGGAGGAGAAACCAAAAACCATTGTTAAAAATCTCGCCCAGTTGGGATGCCACCAGTTCCTTTATCACCACCCTGATGTACATAAAAATGTGCCACAGGGGCACCTGCGTGGCTCAGTGCGTTAAGCAACTGACTCTTGATTTCGGCTCAGGTAATGATCTCGAGGTTCATGAGTTCCAGCCCCATGTCAGGATCCAAAGTGACAGTGTGGAGACTGCTTGGGATTCTCTCCCTCTCTCTCTGCCCCTCCCCCACTTCCCCACACACATTCTGTCTCCCAAAAATAAATAAACTTTCTAAAAACTGAGCCACAGATATTTGAATGCATCTCCACTGTGTGCAGGGACATGAAAAATATGAAGAAATGAAAGCAGGTCCTCTGGCCTAAGAGAAAGGAGCACACAGGAACTAACATTCATTGGGCACAACAATAGTAGGAAAGACATCTACGTAGGTTTTTCTCCTCTGATCTGCACAATAAGTGATGGGTCTAAGGACATATAATTTAAAAAGTGCCCAAGGGACACCTGGGTGGCTCAGTCAGTTGAGCAACCAACCCCTGATTTCGGCTCAAGTCCTCAGGATACCATGGTTTGTGAGTTTGAGCCCCGTATCCGGCTATGTACTGTTGGCACAGAGCCTACTTGGGATTCTTTCTCTCCCCCTCTCTCTCTGCTCCTTCCCCCCTCCTCTCTGTCTCTCCCAATAAATAAACATTAAAAAAAATAAAAATAAAAAGTGCCCAAGCTCTCAATCTAAGTCTATCTTGACTCCAGAACTTGGGTTCTTTCCACCATACCATATCATGCTGCCCTCAAGTTTCCAACGAATCCCTCAAGTAAAACCAGTGAAACAAATGAAGCAGGGGAGGAAAACGTGCCGGTATGGCCCCAAAGACCGCCAATGCTGAACTGGAGAATATAGAAAGGGATGGGTCATAAATGAATGAATATTCCAAATCCCTTTACAGGAGGAGGTAACTGTCCAAAACAAACAAAAAGCAAACCAGATTGCAATGTTCTGGCCCTAAGGGCGCCTCTAGACCCAAGATGCCAGCTCACAAGACCACCTCCTCATTAACAACTCCTCTAGGGGCTCCCGCCAACCCAGGGGGCCTTCTGGATTCCCAAGCCAGCCTTCAGTTTTGTGAAAGCAATAAATACCTGAACTTTCAAAGCCAGGAATCTGACAGCCGCTGTCTGGCTTAAGTTTATAATTATCCCAGTCTTATAAAAGGTTAATCATTTCGTAAAGGTAGATTCGCCCTATCTCACAAAAGTCTGTCAGAAAGGTCAGAGTCACTGCAGTTCTCAGCACTGTGTGAGGATTAAAAATCTCCCAGAAAACTAAAATAACTGGAAAGGTCCGAATTCCATTTCACCCTTTTCCATCTGTGGCTGAGTAAACTCAAGAGGAGAGAGGCCAGCTCACCAACACCCTGGAATTCGTACCCTGTTGTATGACCATACTCTCCCAACGAGAAGGATGAAATACTTGAACCAGTCTCAACTTAAGACCTTTTTTTAATTTTTTTTTTTTTTTTTTTGAAAGAGAGAGAAACAGAGGGACAGGAAGCAGGGGAGAGGCAGAGAGAGAGGGAGACACAGAATCCGAAGCAGGCTCCAGGCTCTGAGTTGTCAGCACAGAGCCCGACACGGGGCTCAAACTCACAACTGCAAGATCATGACCTGAGCCGAAGTCAGATGCTCAACATACTAAGCCACCGAGGCACCCCTCAGACATTTTTGTCATCCAGCCAGACCAGGACCACAAAAACTGAATATACATCAAATACATACAGACTAGCCTCCTCAAAATAGGTCACCTGTCATGTCTACTGTGTGCTGACCCTTGAACAACACAGATTTTTATTTTTTTTTACAGTATGGCCCAGGTATTTTCTCTTCCCTAAGATTTCCTTACTATTTTCTCTTCTCTAGCTGACTTGATTATAAGAACACAGTATGTAATACATGTAACATACAGAACATGTGTTCATCAGCTGTTTATGTGGGCTTCTGGTCAACAATACGCTATGAGTTAAGTTGTTGGGAAGTCAAAAGTCCATATGGATTTTTGACCACGGGGGTGGTGGGGGGGCGGTTGGCACCCCTCACTTCTGCACTGTTCAGAGGGTCAACTGCATTACTGAAGAATAGGGTGTGGGGGATGGCAGGAAACAGATTTTTGCCCTGAATGCCTGTTATCACTACTCTCTCCATCAGCCATGCAGACACAGCTTCAGCTGCCCTGGACTGGGATTGGTACAACTCAGCTCACCAAGCCCTCCTTCCAGCCACTTCCAGCCAGGTTTACATCTGCCTGGGCTGAACATGCGCAGGGAGAGATGACTGCATAAGCCACTTACTATCACATGGAAAACAGAAAGCAAAGTAACATTTTGCCACTAGCAATTAAGGAGAACCTGACAATCTGGGTTTAGAAACACACAAACGAAAATCAGATCTCCGAATATATTAGCATCATTAAGAGATCATCTCTCCAGTACAGGGCAACATGGCAGGAGCCCAGACACGGCGGCCTCTGGAGTGCTCGACGAGGGGGCTCGTGTTTCTTCCTAAACCCTTAACTCACTTTTTGGCAAGAAGAACTGTTTCTGTGTGCGTCCACTGCAAGTCACGAACACTGACGGGGTGGAGGCAGCGGAATAATTCTTAGAAAAACACTGGGAGGGCATGTGCTCCTGGTACCCCAAGGACACCAACACAATACCAAATTCATTTGAAAATTTATTCATTCTACTGCATCCCGAAGGCAAGGAAAGAAGTTGCATCGCGGATGCTCTTTTCCAAAATGGGAGGCCAAATGAAGCAGGTGGTCTCCCTGCTGTCTCCAAAGATGACTCCCCCATACGCCCCTTCACCCTCCAACACACACACACACACACACACACACACACACACACACACACACACTCTTTCACTGGCCTGAGTTGACACCACACAGCCCCTAAGGCCCATTGACTCACCATCAGGCAGGATCATAAGACAACAGTTATCACCCATTAGTTAAAATAAAACCACCCTGGAGACTTAGGTTAAAATGTTTATTTACCAACAGCTATAGCTATGTTTCTCGTTGCCTTTGCTGCTCTTGGAAAAGCACCTATCGGGGAGGACCTGGAGTTGGGAGAGAACGAAACTGGCATGAGCCAGGTAGACAAAGAACAGATAAATCTGAACACCACCTACACTTCCTTATTATAAGCCGCACTCCTCCTTTTAACTGACCACATCGGAGGCGTTATAAAATAGATTTATGATACATATGTTCAGAGTATCTACCTCCTCCTCCTCCCTCTTTCCAACAGTGGCGGGAGGGGGGATCACAGGCTGTGAGACCACTGTTTAGAGTGCAATTCCATACTTAGAGAAGTCCAATCAATATCTGCTGTAGCACTACTCTCTCCCCAGTAAGATCGCGGTTGTTTTAGGAGGATACAAGCTTCTGAAATGCAGCCTTAACAAACAGAACATTGCTCAACTGTTCCAGAAGCAGGTGTCATAAACAAGCAGCCACATGGCAAACATATTGATTTCCTAGCCCTTATCTCACGGCAACCGGTGCTCAGTTACCAGGCTACTTTAATATGTAATTTACTGCAGGGAAAGGGGAGCAGGGCCCAGGATGTCTGAAATATTTACTGTAGAACTCGACAGTGGCGTGGAGGCCTCCCACCAGGGGTGGCGACGTGCAAGCAAAACAGGAGGCATTCTGGGCTGGAAACCACAAGCGGGCACTGGCATTGCCTAACTGCTGAACCCCAGAGCCCGACCCCAGCCCTCTCGGCCTGAGCCCAGAGCCCATTACTCTGCTGGTACTACTGATCTGCAGCAACTATTGTTTACGCGATGGAAACCCAGCTCGCCACCCTCGTCATTTTAAATACAGATGTTTCCCTTCTGCCAAAACACTGCAAGAAAATTACCTCCGTCCAGGACGTGGGTCAAACTGGACTTTTTTTCACTTGGTCCTCGGCCCACCCAACCCAAGATGAAAATAAAGAGGACGGGGAGGTTAGGATTTCAAAAGCTCCCGTGCTGGTTTCTGCGGCACCCGTGACAATGTCTCAAGTTTTCTTTTTTTCTTTTTTTTTTTTTTATATTTAAATCAGACTTTTTATATATCCCAAGCTGCAAAACACCAAAAAAGATCCAACACTAATTAAAAGCAATCAATGTATGGCTACATTAAGTGGGAAGGCAGCTCTGTGTCTGGCGTTAAAGGTTGTAGGTTTAAAATAAACCTAGAAATGCCAAAGTTAAGCTTTTTCAGATCAGCGCCAACGTGCCCACACGCCCGGCACTATATATATGGCCCGTACCTTCAGATGCTGGCCATCAAACCCTCAGAAGCACAGAGCGAGGCTGCTGGCAGCAATGACACCACCGAGTAGAGGAAACTTCCATTTCCAGAATTTCTGTGCTTTTCTTGAAATTCCGACGGACTTGGGCACCGAGTTCCCCTTTCAATTTCCTTAGGAGTTTTTAAATTTTCATTTAAATTAAAACCAAACTGGGGCGCCTGGGTGTCTCAGTCAGTTAAGCATCCGACTTCAGCCCAGACCACGCACGACCTCATGGTCCGTGCGAGTTCGAGCCCCACGTCGGGCTCTGTGCTGACAGCTCAGAGCCTGGAGCCTGCTTCGGATTCTGTGCGTCCCTTTCTCTCTGCCCTTCCCCTACTTGCGCTTTGTCTATCTGTCTCTCTCTCTCTTTCTCAAAAAGAAATAAAATAACAAAATAATTTTTAATTAATTACAACCAAACTAAGAGGAAGGGAAGAAGGGCCAGAAAAGTTGCTCTTCAGAAGCTCACAGAATCTGTGGCTGCATGCGCGCCTGTCACAGGGCCCCAGAGGACAAACACATGGGCACCAAGTCAGAAAACACAAAACTCCTCTTCCGGGAGTTTCAGGAATTCTGAAAACTGGGAATGAATTTCCTTCCTCACTGAAACCTCCCTGTGTTGCAAAGCCACAGACATTTTTAAAAAATTATTTAGTTAGGAAAAAAAATCAAGAGTGGAAGATTTTCCTCAGGATCACCCATGGAAAGTGGTCAGCTAGAGAAAAAAGTTCCAGAGCCAGAAAGGAGGAGACTTAGAATCACAGGAGTAATAAAAACACAGGACCCCAATCAGTAATCCTATCACCTTACAGGAGGCATCCAATAGAAATAACCTCACCTAGCAAATAAGCATGATGATGGTTGAACGGGAAGGCTAGGTTGACCGCTGATACTCAAGACTGCATACAGGTTAACACGTGGTTGTTTTTACTCAGCAAAGGATTTTTGTTTTTAATTTCTTATTTTATTTTGAGAGCGACAAGGTGCGAGCAGGGGAAGGGCACAGAGAGAGAGAGGGACAGAGAATCCCAAGCAGGCTCCACACTCAACACAGAGCCCAACACGGAGCTCAAACCTACGAAACCATGAGACCGTGATCTGAGCCAAAGTCAAGAGTTGGACGCTCAACCAGCTGAGCCCCTGCAAAGGATTTTTAATAGTATAATGGTCTAAGTATTTTCCAAGAAATATTGTCTCCAATGCCGGGTATGGCAATTAACATCAACTACATTTTCTTACTGTGGTAAAACAGAACATAAAATGCACGATTTTAGCCCTTATTTAAGTGTGTAGTTCAGCAGCAATAAGTACATTCACAGCATCGTGCATCCATCCATCCACCCACAGGACCATTTCCTTCTCCCAAACGCCCTTAAAACATGGACTCCGTTTCCCTCCCCTCAGCTCCTTGGTTACCTCTGTTCTACCATGTCTCTATGAACCGGCTTCTCAGAAGCAGGACAATACCTATCCGCTAATGTCTAACTCATTTCACTTAGCATGATGTCCTCAAGGTTCATCCACATTGTAGCATGAGTCTGTCAGAACTTCGTTCCTTTCTGAGGCTGAGTAATACTCCATTCTGTGCATCCACCACATTTTTATCGATCCATTCACCTACCTATGGGCATCTGGGTTGTTTTCCACCTTTCTGTTGTGAGGAATGCTGCTATGAACGTGGATGTGCAAGTTACCTGGTTAAATCCCTGCTTTCAATTCTCTTGGATACATAGTCAGAAGGGGAATGGCTTGGGGCGCCCCGGTGGCTCAGTCGGTTAAGCATCCGACTTCGGCTCAGGTCATGATCTCACCGCTTGTAGGCTTGAGTCCCTCGTTGGGATCTGTGCTGACAGCTCAGAGCCTGGAGACCACTTCAAATTCTGTGTTGCGCCCCCCCTCTGCCCCTCCCCCACTCACGAGCCTCACTCTCGCTCTCTCTCAAAAAATAAACAAACGCTAATAATTTAAAAAGAAAGGGAAAGTCTCACAAAATACTTTTTTTTTTAAGTTTTGTTTTGTTTTGTTTTTAGTAACCTCTACACCCAACACAGGGCTCAGACTCATGACCCTGAGATCAAGAGTCACACGTTCTTGCAACTGAGCCATCCAGGCACTCCACAAAATACATTTTTGTTTTTGAAATAAATCCATCACTTGTGCTTTGGCATCCAACACCTTCATCAGAACCACAAGAGAAAAAAAGAGAGAATGAGAACTGGAAAACTAGTCAATAACGTTGCCGAAGCAGAAAGGCGCATGGAGAGTGTATGTATATGTGGTCACCAAAGTGCCCGTGAAGTGCCACGCATCCCCTACCCCGCCTCTAGCCGGGGCTGCAGCCAAAACCCCCCACTTCCTCACCTGATGCAGATAAGAGTCTGGACCAGAAGTGTGCCTTAGAAAAGAAGGACTCAGGAGGCGCCTGAGTGACACAGTCGGTTGAGTGTCCAACTCTTGATTTCAGCTCAGGTCATGATCTCACAGTTCATGGGATCAAGGCACCGTCTCAGGCTCTGCACTGACAGCATGGAGCCTGCTTGGGATTCTCTGCCTGGCTTGCATTCACTCACTCTCTCTCTCTCAAAATAAATAAAATAAACTTAAAAAAAAAAAGAAAAGAAAACGAAGGAGTTGTCAGGTACAGGCAATGCGGGTGAACAGCTTAATGAACGATCTTAACATGTCATTACCTCCTGGCACCTTTACAAGCCAACAGTGTTAAAAACACAAGCATATTTTTTGAGCAGACCTTATTTAAACCTGCTGGGCATTTACTGGACCAGACAGCCCGTGGAAACTAGCACGCTGATATTTTGAGACATGCAAGCATGCAGGAGTCACAGAGATCTGTTCTCCCATCTCCTCAAAAGCTTAATAACTTAAAATGCCAAGATAAAAAATTGCATGTGTATCTTTCAGATAGGCATATTTAGAGGTTTATGTCCTACCACAAAATCAGAAATCATAGATAATCCGAAAACCTCCAAATTTTAATGGAAACTCTGGACCACATCAACCCTCCACCATCCAAAGCCTGGCAACGTATTTCAGAAGCTCCTCTGGAAATAAAAACTGAGACAAGGAAAAGGCAATTTTAGGTTCCTCCAAGAGAAGCCTGCAGCTTTAATATTAAAATGGCCCTGGGATGCTCAGACCATGAGAAATTTACTTTTTCATAGAATAAACTTTTCTTTCCAACTCCCTTTTTTTTTTTTTAAATACAGTGTCTTCAGTCGATCTTTTGGAATTTACAAGATAAATACTGGTAATTTGATTCTTATCTTCTCTACATCCAATTCTAAGCCAATTTGGTGTAAAGGACACTAATTATAGCCTACAGGGAGAGAAAAGGTAACCTATCAGAGAGAATACACTCGAAACATTTAAAAGGCTATGGGACCCTGAAAAGTTAAATAGATTTCAAATCTGTTGCGGTAAGAATAATAATTAGTTAAATGGAAATTATTCTCAGGCCCTGGTCTACTTACCGTGGGCACTTTAGAGTCTTGTCAACACTGTGCCCAAGTGTTCTGGGGCTAAAGTGACCTCAGGCATATTGTCTCCCGCAGGCCTATGCCTAGTGGTTGCTTTTAAACAACCGAGCCATGGGGAACTGAGCTCCAAGGAAAGGGGCGAAAGAATCCGATCTTCTTGCAGAGGGCTAAATGCTGCCTTGTTAACTGGTCTCTCTCCCTGCTCCCCATCTACGTGGAAGAAACTGGCTGGTGAGAGGTTGTGTTTTCCCAAGCTGAACCCCACAATGCAGTGACACGGAGCGTGGAGCGTGTACAGGTGCGCCCACCTTCTCTGCCACTCCTACCCTTTCATGCTGTTTCCCTTGGCCCTGATCCCAAGAGACACTCCTGCTAGAAGGATCCCATAAACCCCACCTCACACTTCTGGCAGCTTTAGGGATGCCGGGACATGCAGACAGGCGCCCTCACCCACTTCTACAGAATTGAGCCTGGTGCTGTGGGTGCAGTGCCCGGGAAGCTCTTGGCTAAGGGGGCACACAGGCTGGTCAAGGGACCAGTGAAACAGATCCCTGGAGGCCTTGGCCTTTGGCAACTCTTGCTCTCCCCCACAGATGCTCAGTGAGGTGATGGCCCAAAGCAGTTCATCCAAACAGCCTGTGCTCTAGGACCCCTCCAACCAGTGAAGCCCCTTTGCGCCAGGGACCTTGTGCACTGACTGAGGGGAAGCAGGTTTGAAATCCAGCACCATCCACTTCACCAAGTGAAGCTCCTGGTAGGAGCTGCACCCTCCTGCAAGAATGGGGCGCCTTTTCTAATCCACACGAAAGCACCACACAGACTCCTAGCAGTCAGGCTGGGGCCCACACAGAAACTTCCTGAGCAGCAATGGCTCTCTCTCGAGGCGACCACACCTCCTTCCTATTGTCCACATGCCCAAGTTTCCCACTGACCCCCAGAAGCTGGGTGACCAGCAGCCACAGCACTGCAATCCACGGGGTAGGCCACACTCTCACTAAGGGGGAGAGGAAACCTTTCCACAAAGCTTCTTTCAATATCCTAATGCATAAATGAACCAACATCTCAGACTGTTAGTGGACCAACAGGTTTGGTTTTCTTCTAGTGACAAGCCCAAAAATAAAATACCATTAAGGTACTACATTGAAGAGTTGAACCAGAGAGGGGCTAACAATCTGAACCAATGATGTCATCACTACTCCAAACAAACAAATGCAGAAAGGAAATGTGCCTCTTGACGACACAACAACCATCCAGAACCAGTCAATCCTAGCATACGATGTATCGTTCCAACGTGCTAGTGTGATGCCTTTTCAATAATCCATCTAGAAAATGGACATGAGTTAAGTGGTAGAAATAAGATCCCTCCTGCTGGTGGGACAGGACACAGAAATGGCCTGAGTACATGGTAAAGAGGTTTTTCTGAGGTTCTAATTCTACATTTCAAGCCCATGGTCTCCCATCAACACTCCACCAATGCTCTGCCATCAATGCCCCACCACCAACACTCCACCGCTAACACTCTACCATTAGGCCTTTCATTCACCTCCTTCCAGGTGTCCTTTCCCTTCCTCTTGTCCTGCTGCTTATCAACCACCTCTCTGGAACACGAACAAGGAAGACAGAGGGGATCCCCCTTGGGAGCAGCAGTGATTAAGTGTGAGGGAGGAAGCGGGGCGGGGGGGGGGGAGCCAGAGAACAAAAGTCAGACAGGAAGACGGCCCCTCGGTAGCTGAAGGTGGCAACCCCACCCGTGAGCTGTTCACTTCTCCACAGCGCAAACCACCCAAGGCGTCTAGTGGCCCAAGGCTCTCTAGGATGGGCTTGAACAAAACCATTTTGTGCTAGTGCTAATCTGTGGCCGATTTTTGTTTCTGAAAATAAAATCTCAAAACTAAAATTAAAAGGCAGAGGCAAAAACACTTGGGACACCTATCTGCACTCAGAGTGGGTCCACAAAGAATGTACTGCCGGGGCTGATCAGAATTTACCAAGGCGGGTCAGAAACTGGTGGTTTCTGATCTGCTTTTTTTTTTTTTATGTTTATTTTTATTTTTGAGAGAGAAAGAGAGATAGAGTGCAAGCAGGGGAGGGGCAGAGAGAGAGGGAGACATAGAATCTGAAGCAGGCTCTAGGCTCTGAGCTGTCAGCACACAGCCCGATGTGGGGCTTGAACTCATGAACCATGAGATCATGACCTGAGCTGAAGTCGGATGCTTAACCAGCTGAGCCACCCAGGCGCCCCTCTGATCTGCTTTTAAAGGGCAATTTTTGAGTGTGGTATGTAGTATGTATGTGTTTTCATGTATTCTACAGCTTGAAACCTTAATCCTTTGAATGTTCTTCTGGAAAACTTCCTTTCCCTTTATCATGTACTGCAGATGAGAAGGTGCCAGGTATGAAGATTCCCAAGAGCCAGAGGAGGGTAAAATGAAGACTGGAGGAACTACAAAGTGGGGTCCCCAGTTTGGCTCCTCAGACTCATAAAGGGACCACAACCTGGTCAGTTTACAAGGGAAGAACTCTGTGCAAGACAATCCCATGTGTTATCTGACCTGATCCTTACAACAACCCTATACATTGGGCAGGTGCTATCACTCCCCCCATTTTAGAGATGGCCGAACTAAGTCTCAGAGAGATTATACAGGGAGAAGAGGAATCAGGAAAAGGCCGCTATAAAGATCAAAGGAAGCCAGTCTCTGCCTATGGAATTGCTCTTGGGAGAGAGGAGAGTGAGGGAGCAGATGGGGTCCCCTCTATTCTACCTCCACCCATAGCTCACATGAGGACCACTGGACCATCGGGAGACACATTCGGGAGAAAGGAATCCTTTGCTCCAACAAAAGAAGACGGTCAAGACCAACTGCCCCCCCCCCCCCCCCCCCCTCCACCCCAGCCCCAAACCCAGTTTTAAGGAGCAGCTGAGAGCCACAGAAACCCGCACACGTTCGCGGTCCTGGCAGCGGCCCCCACTCTCTGGCCCCTCTTCCACCCCAAGCCAAACTGTCAATGACAAAAAGCCCCTTCAGTGCTCTGGGCGCCCCCACCTTTTGTAGCAAGCCTTGGAAGGCCTGAATGCACAAACACAGTCCCCTTTCACGACAGCCTCTCGGGGCTCCTGTTTCACTGGGGCCGTGAAAGAGAGTACTGTAAATAAAAGAGGCCTGTCTGACCTGCCCCTCCGGCCCCCAGACCTCCTCCTACTCTACTGTAGCGAGCTGCTGGTCCACAGAGCCCCAGAGGCTCTGCTCAGCCCCGCTGCCCGCACCCACCGGCCACCCCGGGGCAGGAAGACAAAAGGAGGCGGCCCCAGCTGGTTTGAGGGTGCCGGTGAGGAGGTGGTGGAGGGGCCTGGCCGGTCCCAGTGACTTTGGATCACTCAAGCACTTGGGCGAAATGGCCGGAGGAAACTCATCTCGGACGCCACTGCCTGACTGGTTTGGGGGGGGGAGGAGGGAGGCCGTTCGGGGCCCTTCTCTTTGTCCGGCCAACTCGACAAAAGCAAGGAGAAGGGGCGGGCGGGGAAGGCCCAGAGGCTGGCGTCCACCCTTGACCACAGGCCCCGGATACTGTCCCGGGGGGGGCTGAGAAGCACCCAAGAACTGTACCACCCTAGGTGTGGTCACACAAAATAAAGAAGGGACGACGCGGAGGAAGAAAAAAAGGCACGAGGAAGGGTAGAAGCAGCACATAAGCTCACAGACTCAGAGGAAACGGGCCAAGCCCCCAGGTCGGCTCAGCCACCCACCGCAGCCACCGGCATCAGCATTCACAGAAGCCGGCACACGCAGCCCTGACTTGCACATATATTCACGATCCGAATACACTGAGGGGGTGGCAGGGGATGCCGTGACAATACGGTGAAAGATTCTTTATCAAAAATTCATTGCCGGGGTGCCTGGGTGGCTCAGTCGGTTAAGCGTCCGACCGGCTCAGGTCACGATCTCACGGTTGGTGAGTTTGAGCCCCACGTCAGGCTCTGTGCTGACAGCTCAGAGCCCCCTTTAGATCCTCTCTCCCCTTGTCTCTCTGCCCCTCCCCCACTCACACTCTCTCAAAAATAAACAAACATTTTTAAAAAACTAAAAACAAAACAAAAAAAAAGTTCAATGCCTCAGCCTCTGCAGCCAGGTAGGAGCTGTAACCATCACACCCGCTGTGACTTCGCTACCACCACCCTGGGCAGGGCAGGGGTTGGGAGGACAAACTCTGGAACTTGGGAGAAGAAAACGGGAAGCAGAAACAAACAAGGCCACATACAGTTTTCTTGAACTTCCCACAGAGACAAAAGGGCTGCAGGGAAGGGCAGAAAGGACCTGAGAACGTGCTGGAGATGTTACTATCGCGGGAGCAAGGGCGGGCAGCCACAGGGCACACAGCCACAGGGCACACACACCCGGCCCCACCGGGAAAGCACAAACTCTCTCCGTGGCTGCCTAGGACCAGCCCACACAGCCTCCGAGAAAACCAAGTCCTTCTTTACATTTTAAAATCAGTTTCTCAGGATTGAGGGACAAAAAGCCTGGGCCTGGAAGCCAAAGATTGGGAAGTTCTGACCCACATCTCGGACGAGCCCCAGACAAGCCCTCAACCACACAGGCACTATCTTGTCACCACCAAGAAGTCCAGGCATTTCTGTGATGTGGGGTTGGCACAGAGGAGACCAGCTCTCTGGCTAGGCGAGGCATCCCTACTTTGCTTCCCCAAGTGCCAAAAGCCTACCAGGCCAAGGCCTCAACTCAGAGAAACCCAGAAGTCCAAGAGGCCACCCTGACTTCCCAGCGGCCCCCTGCATTAAGGCGTCTAGGAATAACAGACAGTCTTCCTGCCCCTCTCAGGCCTCAGGCACCTCAGTGATGAGAACGGCCTCACCCCACAGAAGACGGGATCTCTCCCGCAGCCGTCCACAACACGAGCTGCCGAGGAACAGAGGACAAGACCATGAGGAGCCACACGGAATGACTTGCAAGAGCCACTTGTCACCCTGAGCCTCAGTTACCTGTCCAAGAGATGGGCTTGAGAGAAATCATGCCACCTTTCCTGCCTGAAAGGGCAAGATAAACGAGATCACCTCCCAATACCCCTTCCAGATCTAAGATCTTGATCACAGGAACAATCTCAGCAGCAAACCAGAGCAGCCAAGTGACCCAGAATCAGCCACTTCCTGCCCCGAGCCTGGCCGGCTGCCCCAGGGAGGCCCCGAGTGGGAGCTACAGACCCACACCTGCCCTCCGGCTGCCTGTGAAACTCCTGCACCTTTACATTGCAAATACCTTGCAATTTGCACCTTGCAAAGTGCGGAGGAAGGAAAAGAGGAGGAGCTGCCCTGCCCCACTCATCTCCAGACGCAGCTCCTACCTGTGCCAGGTTCACAAACCCTGCACAGAACACAGGACTTCAGGACTGTTAGCCAGATCATCATCCCCTCTGCCTCCCACCAAGCTAACCCAGCAGCCTCCTGCCTCCCACCCAAGCCCAAGTAGGAGAGGGGACTATTTTTAGGAGTCTGCAGAGGGCAGATCCCCTCCCTGGGTCTTAGGAATCCACCAAGCCCTCTACAGTTCCACACTGAATACATCACAGATCATGGCCTGAGCTACCTGCCAGGTTGGGCACTGCGATGAAGAAAACAAAAAGACACAGCCTCTGCCCTCAAAGGGTTCTTGATCCTACTGAAGGGACGGCGTGGAAGTAAATACAGTGGTGGGATCACTGCACTAACCAGCGAGCAGGAGCCAATGAGGAGTCCCCGGCTGGGCCCCTGCCCTCAGGACTCGCTCCTCGCAGCTTCCGTGAGGCCACCAGAGAGCCCCTCTATGGAATCAGAAGTGTTCACCCCTTGAGGCGTGCCTTCCGCCCAGCACAGCGCTCCCCAGCTTTTCCTCAAAGACTGCTTCTCGCTGGGATGTGGCCCAGTCGGGTGGGGTCCTAGACGGCAGCGCCGGAGGGCGAGGGAAGGGGAAAGAGGATCCAGCTGCCGGGGCTCACGGTCCTCCTCGGCCCTGGCTAGCCTGCTCGTTGTCACCTGGTGGGTAAACACAGGCGTGGGACATTAATGCCCGTGCCTGCACAATCAGGCATTGTGTGTGCAGCCCCCGGCCACCTCCCTTCACACAGTGTTCACACTCTCCCAGCCCTTCACGCCTGCCTGGCCTATTCCTGCCATAATAAAGATGCCAATTAGGACAAATTTTCCACTGATCAAAAAAAAAAAAAAAAGAAAGAAAGAAAGAAAAAAGGACTGAAAAAGAAAAGCTCCAAAAGAAAGATAGTTCTGCTTTGATAATACCTGAGCCTGGGCCTGCCGTCCTGCTCCCCCCTTGCTCCCAGCTTCGCTCAGGTGGTTAACCCTTGAGCGCCACACCGCAGAGACAGAAAGTTCAGCCCACCCCTGCATCCCGGAAGCACCGCTGTTCACCACACGACCTCCAGTTCACGAAGCCAACGGGATGTATGGAACAGCTACCACGTGCTGGGCACCACGAAGGACCCTGGGGAGGAAGGAGTACAAAGCAGATGGTCGTGTTACCGGACAGGACTCAGATCCCGCCCACAAACACTCAAGAGTGTCTTGGGGGAGAAGTCAAAAGAGGGAGTGCTGATGAAAGATCAGGTTTTATCTACACCTCTTCAGGCACGGGAGTTCCGAGGACGGATGACACGGTCTTTCCAACCGGCGGAATGTATCAAGAAAGGAGAGAGCATCCACACTGCAGCTTAAAAGCTCTGGGCTTGCCGCGACGCGTGGAGAGGGAAAGGGCAAGAGAAGAAAAGGAAGCAGCAAAATGTACGGAGCGGCCATGCACAGATAATGGACTAAAAGGTGGTAACACAGACATAAAAGATGGTCCCTGCCCTTGACGGGGGGGTCCATCCTCAGAAGGGCGGAGGGGCGGAGATGTGGCTGGAACCCAGGATCTGTGACGGCTCTGAACACCAAGCTAGGAACGCTCTAGCCTATTCTCTAGAAGAGGTACTAGAGAGCCACTGCAGGTCTTTGAGCACGGCAGCAACATCATCAGAGTCCTGCTTCAGAGGCCAGAGGCGGGGACTCTGCAGGAAGGCTGCTTAGGAGACAGACAGCCATCTGGTTAAGTGAGAGTGAGGAGATGGGGCTGGAGAGGCACAGGAAAGGTGGGAGCCACAGAGGACACCAAGGTCTAATTTCTGTCAGAACTGATGTCCACAGAGGCAGCTAGAAAGGAAGGCGTGTGACGCAAAAAAGACCAAAAAACAAGCAAAAAAACAGAGGTGGAAGACTGGAAGTCACCCCAAGAGAGGTGATCCCAGAAACGAGACTGCCAAGGAAGAGACTGGAGAGAGGAGGCATGGCAAGGACATCTTCTTAGCAAACACCTACATTATGGGATGAGAGGATCGCGTTCAGCATCAACTAACACCCTGACAATCTGTCAGCGAGGAAGAGAAACTACCAGCATTTTGCAGGTGAGGAAACAGACCACGAGGACGGAAGCGTTCGCCGCTCAGCAAGAGGAGACATCAGCATTCAAACGTGGATCCCGCAGGGCTCCAGGAACGATGCTGCCTCTAGGGAAAGAGTTTCAGGAAATACAGGGAGGGGAGGGCAAGGGGATCAGTGCGTGAGTCCAGGAGGGTACAATGCTTTTGAGAACCAGGAGACCACAAGAGACCGTTGAAAGAAGCGCGTCAATGCGGTTACCCTGCAGGATTGAAATGGAAGGGGTAAGCAGCTCCTTGGGGCAAACGAACCTAAAGTCCAAAGCTGGGGAGAGGAGATTTTGCAAGCACCCGAGTACTCCTTTTACTAGTACCCACCTCCTCCAGGGTGCATCCCGAGGATGCAATGTGTCGATGCGAGCCAAGTGCTCAGCACGCGGCCAATGCTCACTTAGCTGCGCTTTCCTGAGCACCTATTACGTGCTCGGCACGGCACCAGGAAGTACAGGGAGAGAGGGTGGATGTACCACCATCGCCGTCCTCACAGAACCTGTGCTGCTGGTTTAGGTGGGGAGACAAAACATAAGGTCAAACAGGTCAGTCACGAGGCAGCAGAGCCATGATCAAACGGTGCACAGGAGACAAGACAGGCGACACCGGGGTGCCCAGATCAAGACCACACTTCCCAGAGGAGCCTCGCTTGAGGAGGTCTTGAAGGCTGGCAGGGACAGGAAGACCAGGAGAAAGGGAGGGACAGCCCAGGTTGGGGGTGGGGTGGGGTGGGGGTTGTGGCAAAAACCAACAACGGAAAACACCTGCATTGCAAATCGGGCTCCCCTGGAAACCACCTGGCTCCTCAGAGTTTGCACTGCCCCTTAATGTTTGCAAAGGGAGAGCACGAATGTGAAACAGGACAGGTGTGCACCAAGTCTCACGTGTTCCCATCCGATGCCGCGGACAGTGGGTTCTGCAGGACGTTCTCTCCCCCCAAAGTGGGGGTGTGGACTGCGAGCAGGATTCCATGGGAAAGAACTTCAGGAAAAGAGCAAGCACCCGATCCAAGATGCCTGCAAAGCTCTTGACTACCCCACTCCCCCATCCCCCAATTTTCAGAGGCCGGATGACAACAGAGAAGCCTGGCATTCTGGGTAATTGCACAGCCTCACCGCCCCCTGCCTCTCCACACTCTCCCCCGTTTGTCTTCTGCTGAAATCTCAGTTCTCCAACCTCCAACCAACTAAAAGCTTTACAAATGCCCAGAATTGCTAGTGTGGCATTTGAAGCACTCCATGACCTGGTTTTGATGCCATGGTCTTTTCCTGCCTGGTCTCCCAGCCCTTCCCACGCCCATCCCCCACTTAGGCACACCACCCTGTGTGTGGGCTCCCTGCCCCCACTCAGACAGGGCCACAGTTGACTCACCTCCTAGCTAAAAAAGAGAGTTCCTGTCTCCACTTGGCCAAAGCCTAGCCATCCT
The DNA here is from genome assembly GCF_023721935.1 of Panthera uncia. Classification (NCBI taxonomy): domain Eukaryota; kingdom Metazoa; phylum Chordata; class Mammalia; order Carnivora; family Felidae; genus Panthera; species Panthera uncia. The sequence continues at coordinate 99,546,094 of NC_064808.1, forward strand.
CCAGGGACTGGCCAAATGCTACCTCCTCCATGAAGCCCTCCTGAAGCTTCCATCAGAATCATTCAATTCCCCTCCTGTGCTCCCCCAGCACACCACTCACATAATAATTGAGAACAAGGACCAACACGCACACACACACACACACACAGCCAAAATGCATGTAAGCTTGTCATTTCTGTTCAATATCAGCTCTTAAAGGGATTTATTAATATCTCTGCACCACCCCACAACAGCACTTAGCAAACCACCTAGCACACAGTGGGTGCTCACTAAATGTTCTTTCAATTGAATACCCATGGCTAAATCCTCACTGTATCAGGGTGTTCTGCAAACTAGGGATGGCAAACCAGTAGTGGGTCTTAACATTTTTTTTATTTTGTTTTAATGTTTATTTATTTTTGAGGAGAAAGAGAGAGAGACAAAGCAGGAATTGGGGAGGGTCAGAGACAGGGAGGCACAGAATCTGAAGCAGGCTCCAGGCTCTGAGCTGTGAGCACAGAGCCCAACACGGGGCTCAAACCCGTGAACCACGAGATCATGACCTGAGCCGAAGTCAGGCGCTCAACCGACTGAGCCACCCAGGCACTCCTTGATTCACATTTTTAAGTGAAATAGACATAGAACAGGAAAAAAAAATATCAGAGTCCATAACATAAAGCTAAAATCAAAGTTCACTGATCCTTCAGTTTGAGGTATGTGCCCTGGGCCAGCATAAAAAAGGTACTGTTCCCTGTGGGCCACAGCCTCCATTCTAGGATCAACCAGCAAATAAAAAAGCAAGTTATCAGAAGTTTTGTCCTAAACGGAAATTCTGAAGAATTCCTGGGGTGGGGGGGTTGGGGGGGTCATTACACGCTGTTCACCTTCCAACACCTGCACAGTTTCAGAACAGAATCATCATGGTAGGGGTTTGGCATTCAGACAAGCATCCTCACTCATGGATCATTCCAGCAGGCCCTCCAGACTCTGCTTACCAAGGCAGGAAGGCAGAGCAGGCTGTCCCTGGGCAGATCTGTAACTAGCTTTAGGAGGAAAGGGAATGGAGAGTTTAACCCTTTGTTAAGTGGACACTGTTCCCGAGCAGCAGTCAGTCTAAACACTTTAACCCAGCGTCTAACCCAGTGTCTAAACATTTTAAACCCAGAAAGCAACGTTCCCGGAAGATCCAGAACGATGAAGCCTGTTCCTAGGATTGCTAACTTGGGCTCCTCTGGGACAACGGCATCTGACCTGGTGTGGCTGCACAGGGCTCTGGGGTGATGCTTCCCGGCCACCTTCCTGACCCTGGCATCACTCACCTACCAGCAACCCTCCCCCCCAACACCAACACCCACCACCCCAGGAAGCATGAAGTCTGGCCACAGACCTCTGTTCCAAAGCTTCCCTCCTCTAAATAATGAATTTTCCAGTCATAATTGATGCAAAGAAAGAAATACTATACATTTCTCTGTTGCTTTAAGTTAGTTAGGTACTTGGATGGAAGGGCAGCCTATGCCTAACAGGTCAGATAAGTTAAATCGATATAAGCCACCACCTCTGAATCTCTTAAATCACCACCTTCCCTCCCCTGACCTCCCCTGACCACCCCTGAGCCAGACCCCTGCAGTGGACATGGAGCAACCTGCAGGCCTGCAAAGGACCATTCATTCAAGCTAATATTCAAAGAGATATCATCTCCCGTCCAATTCCAGATTCCTGACACCCCCCCCCATTCCCCCCCCGAACCAAAAAAAAAAAAAAAAAAAAAAAAAAATCCCTGCAATCTCTGGGAGCAGCCAGCCAAGAACAAGGGAAATGACTTCCAGAGTACACCAGGGAAACACAGAAGGGAGACAGAGGACATATGAATAGAGGCATAACATCTCGAACAATGGAGGTGAAAGTCTGGTTCTTCTCCAGAGTGGTCAGACCCATCTGGTTTTTTCACGGCATATAATCACCCTGATGTGATCAGATCCAACAGTGATGTAAAACTTACAAATCTGGAAGTATCTGAAAGAGGGCTGTGAGAATGGTAGGAGGGACTGACATCAAGGTATAGGGAAAACCAGGGTGTAAAAATAGGGAACACTTGTAGCTACCTCACAACTATCTCGAGGGCTATGGCTCGGAGTCTCGGTGACTCTAGGGAGCAGGATTAGCGGGGGATGCTAAGCACACTCTGAAAATGGAATTACCCGTTCAGCAAACAGTGGTATCCCTCTCCTGGGGGGTCTGAGGAGAAGGCGAGGTGGCTCGAAGCACCTGCCGGCCTCAGAACGGGGGCTGGCCTCAAAAATCCCTTCTGGCCCATCCCCCATCAGGACAGGGCAACACCAGGACTCAGGGCACTGCTTTCTGCCACCCCTAAAGGGCAGGGTCTATGCACTGTGGCTTACCTATTCGTCCTGAAAGGGGAGTGAGCATCTGGGGGCGGTGGAAGGAAGAAGGTAAATAGAGTCTCTTTCCACCACTGTTTCCTACACCCAACCACCGGCTGAGATATTAGCAAAGCTGTTGCGGTGTTAAGGTTCCAGGACAGGAATTTCCAGGCAAGACCGAAGAGTCCCCAAGACCCAATTTCTTAAAGCTGGCCTCAAGGGGGACTGGGGGGGGGGGGGCGGGTGGCTGTCGAGCAAGGAAGGAGGACATCTCTACCGCCTGTTGAATTTTAACTTCGGTTTAGGAACTGTTTGTTTTATGTTGTTTTGGGTTACGGGGCAGGCGCCAAGCCTGACTGCCCCCCCCCCTTTCAGCTCCTCTTTTTTTTAAGAAAGACAAAGAGAAAAACAAAACAACCAAACACCCGTAGCCCAAGCCCGTGTCTGCACTGTGGGCGGCCTACATGAGCTTCCTTTATCCAACCACAAAAAGGCATCACTGGAACCAGCGAGGGGCCCTGGAACGGCCCTTCCAAGCAAGGGCCTGCCGCTCCGTTGAGGTTAGCAGTTAACCAGGGGCCAGGAGCCGCTCGGGCAAACAGACCGTGCCCCTCATTACACAACGCCAGCCCTTATCTCCCCGTGCCACCGTCGGTTTGCAGACCTTGCGTAGTGCTACGACCACAGCCAAGACTGGCCCGTGAGAGATAGCTGTCTCCCCGCTTGCTATCAGGGAGGCAAGAGGGGTCCGGGACGGTTAGCCTGACTTCACACATTCGGGTTGCTATTAAAAGAGAGCCAGAGAGACGGATAACAGTCCGGCCGGCCAGCTTCACGGTGTCACTTCCTCTGACCGTGACAGCTGAAGGCCCCCCTCCGTCCACCTCCCTCTCCCAGGCCTTCCAGCCAGCGAGAAGTAGTGGGAAAGGTCCATTTCATGTCATTTCATCAAATCCTGGGGGAGTGCCAGGTGTGAGACGCCACAGGACAAGTGGATCACTCCCTGAACTGCTTTCCTGGCCCATAGCGGAGGGCAGGAAGGGAGCAGGGCAGCAGAATACAGTTTTGGTGGAAGGTACCACGAAGAGACCTCTCACCGTGTCACACTCCTCCTCAAACGCCTTCAAAGGCTCCCAACTGCCCCAGCATGAAGTCCAAAACCAAACGGCAGTCACATTCACTAAGCAACTACCTTGTTCCAGGCACCACGCAGGATGTGTTAAGTGCATTATCTGCAATCCTCAGGCCGCCCCACTCGATATCCCGCACATCAGCCCCACTCGAGGGGTGAGAACACCCCGGGTCACAGAGCTCGGCCGTGTGGCCACGATCACACGGTTTGCGATTGGCAGCCTGAGAGTCCGCACCCAGGTCGGCCCTTGTTCTTTGAGCTTCTCCGTGCTGTGCTGCCTTCACCCCTCCCTGGCCTGGCGGCGAGGGCACCCCCCCCCCCGCCCCTGACCCCAACCTCCCCTTCCAGTACCAGCGCCCTCGTTCCAGCCAAAGGAAGTTACTTTACGGGGAATCGGAGCACTTCTCACAATTGTAACTTCATAGCTTCTCACAGGACTGAGGATCTCTCCCTCATCAGGAAGGCCCCCAAGGGCAGAGGTCCTGTCTTGCTCATCACTGAACTCCCAGGGCCCTGCCCAGTGCCCCGCACACAGTAAGTGTTCAACCGACTTTCTCAATTACAAGCGAATCCCGGGGCACTTAGGTGGCTCAGTTGGTGGAGCTTCCAGCTCTTGATTTTGGCTCAGGTCATGACCTCATGGTTCATGGGCTTGAGGATTGCATGTGGCTCTGCGCTGACAGCACAGAGCATGCTTGGGATTCTCTCTCTCCCTCTCTCTCTGCCCCTCCATCTCTCTCTCTCTCTCTCTCAAGATAAACTTAAAAAAAATTTTTTTAAAGGGAATCCCTCCAGGTAGAAGGTATTTCATCTCTAAATTTCCTCTGCTTTTTCTATAGATCTATATAATCTTCCCACTTTCTACTTTCTATCATAGTTATCAACACACACATACATGTTTAAAGTATTTTAATCCCTCAGGGGCGCCTGGGTGGCTCAGTCAGTTAGGCATCCGACTCTTGGTTTCTGCTCAGGTTATGGTCTCACAGTTTGTGAGTTCGAGCCCTGCATCAGGCTCTGCACAGGTGGTGAAGCATACTTGGGATTCTCTCTTTCTCTTTCTGCCCATCTCTGGCTCTTGTGTTGTCTCTCTCTCTCTCTCTCTCTCTCTCTCTCTCTCAAAATAAATAAACTTTAAAAAATTAAACAAGGGGCGCCTGGGTGGCTCAGTCGGTTGAGCATCCGACTTCGGCCCAGGTCATGATCTCGCGGTCCGTGAGTTCGAGCCCCGCGTCGGGCTCTGTGCTGACTGCTCAGAGCCTGGAGCCTGTTTCGGATTCTGCGTCTCCCTCTCTCTCTGACCCTCCCCCGTTCATGCTCTGTCTCTCTCTGTCTCAAAAATAAATAAACGTTAAAAAAAAATTAAACAAATGAAGTATTTTAATGCCTCTACTCCAATTTTATAATTGCCTTGCTTCTCAAGGGCAAGTCCCATGTCTTATTAATCTTTGTATCTTAAAACCCCTCACACAGGAAGATATTTGCAAACGACCTGTCAGATAAAGGGTTAGTATCCAAAACCTATAAAGAAGTTATCAAACTCCACACCCAAAAACCAAATAATCCAGTGAAGAAATGGGCAAAAGACATGAATAGACGCTTCTCCAAAGAAGACATCCAGATGGCCAACCGACACATGAAAAAATGCTAACATCACTCATCATCAGGGAAATACAAATAAAAACCACGAGATACCACCTCACACCTGTCAGAATGGCTAACATGAACAACTCAGGCAACAAGAGATGTTGGCAAGGATGCGGAGAAAGAGGATCTCTTTTGCATTGTTGGTGGGAATGCAAGCTGGTGCAGCCACTCTGGAAAACAGGATGGAGGTTCCTCAAAAAATTAAAAACGGAACTACCCTACAACTCAGCAATTGCACTACTAGGTATTTATCCAAAAGATGCAGGTATGCTGTTTTCAACGTTTGTTTTTTTTGTTTTTTTTTTTAATTTTTGGGACAGAGAGAGACAGAGCATGAACGGGGGAGGGGCAGAGAGAGAGGGAGACACAGAATCGGAAACAGGCTCCAGGCTCCGAGCCATCAGCCCAGAGCCTGACTCGGGGCTCGAACTCACGGACCGCGAGATCGTGACCTGGCTGAAGTCGGACGCTTAACCGACTGCGCCACCCAGGCGCCCCAACAGGTATGCTGTTTTAAAGGGACACATGCACCCCCATGTTTATAGCAGCACTATCAACAATAGCCAAAGTATGGAAAGAGCCCAAATGTCCATCGATGGATGAATGGATACAGAAGATGTGGTATATATACACAATGGAGTATTACTCAGCAATCAAAAGAATGAAATCTTGCCATTTGCAACTACGTGGATGGAACTGGAGGGTATTATGCTAAGTGAAATTAGTCAGAGGAAGACAAAAGTCATATGACCTCACTCCTATGAGGATTTTGAGACAAAACAGATGGAACATAAGGGAAGGGAAGCAAAAATAATATAAAAACAGGGAGGGGGACAAAACAGAAGAGACTCATAAATATGGAGAACAAACAGAGGGTTACCGGAGGGGTTGTGGGAGGGGGGATGTGCTAAATGGGTAAGGGGCATTAAGGAATCTACTCCTGAAATCATTGTTGCACTGTATGCTAACTAATTTGGATGTAAATTAAAAAAAAATTTTTTTGTAATAAATTAATTAGTTAATTAAAAAACCCTCACACAGTGCATCCCCTGTCAATCTAAAGGACTCATGTACAGTAATCTACTCAGGCTGAGCAGCAAAGAGGTTATGAGTAAAAGACAAGTCACCGTGCCGAAATCCACCCAGCACCCTGCCCATCCAAAGATTTGAAACTGCTCTCAAGTCAGATTCTCTCCTCACCTCGTCCCTGGTGGAAGCAGGGAGCAGATGTGGAGAGTGGTAGGCAAATTTGTGAAGGCAAAATGAAAGCAGGCAGGGAACGAAAGACATGGCTTCCAGACCTGGTTTGGCCACTAGCTTGCTGTGTGGCCTTGGGCAAATCACAGAGCCTCTCTGGACCTCCATTTATTCTGCCCTAAATGAGCATGTTGATAATACATGATTTTATGAGCCCTTCCAGCTCTAACGTTCTGTGACCACCCACACCTGTACGGCCGGTAGAGTGTTAAGAGTACCTTCCTCAACAGGTGGCAAGAAGGATGAACGGGGACCCTCAAGATTCCCCCTCGCGCTATTATTCCTCAACCCTCAAAAAGAAAAAAAGAAACCTCAGCTAGTGAATCAGCCAGTCGGTCTCCCTCATCAGGATGGATGACAGACGTGATTTGCCTATGGACCTGAAGTAAACAAACGGGGAAAGCAGCTACGGAAATGGATTGTCAATAAATAACTTCCAGTGAAACCTGAATTTTTTCCCACATATGTATCTTTTCGCAGATCCAGTTGGGGAGTGTTCAAATTAGCACAACCTGGCCTTAAATACCGCGCAAAACACATAGTAAGCATTTTGCTTTCATTTATGTCGTCAATGGTTTCAATGGGGATGACTCATCCTTCCTCTTTAACACTCTGTTCTAATATGGTTTACTATAAATAATGCAGAGAGAGAGAGGCTGAGGGATTGAACACCAGGCCTCTGCACAGCCAGATCACTGAAGACCCAGGTCCCACAGACCCTCAGGCAGAGGAAAGGAAAACGCCTCTCTCCACTCTCCAGGTATTCAGGGCACATAAGACTGTTAGAGAAGGGGACTCATGCGTGCTGAGGATGGGCCAGGTGCCAAGCTGGGATTTAATACACAAGCCCCTTTAACCTTCTAGAGCCTTCCCAAGAAACAGAGATTGGGTGCAAATGCAGGCCACCAGCCTCCAAGGCCTACTCCCTTAGAGTGTCAAAACCCAATGCATTCTTTCTAACCCCAAGCTACATATCCTGATGGTGGTACATTTTCTAATGACAGAAGTGCCTCTTGGGACCCCAAACTCACAGGAGGTCAAACCACAAAAGCAGAAACACCACAGCAATAAGAGGAATCCGCCCCAGGCCCAGGCAAACGGTGACGGCCGTTGGAAATCGCCAGCCCCTTGGCCTTGTTCACCTCCCACTTAAGAAGTGAGGCCAACGTTCACCCTGGGGCGGAGCGGACAAGCACTCTCTGCACACTCTTTCCAGAACCCACCTTCAGAGTCAGACACAGTCATCCAATGTCATCACTCACAATATTCACCAGATCTGTCATCGAATTATTTTGACCATTTCCAAAAGTCACATCTACTCTCCCAAAGGGCAAGGCAAAAAGAACGTGGCACAGACCTTGGGAAGGATTCCAAAGGAAGATTTCCAAAGTGTTTAGGGCTGTGGCGACATCCCAGGATTATGTGATCACTTACTGGATCTGCAGGCTTCTTTAGAACAGCAGCAGAACCTCACTTAGGTCATTAGCTTATTATCTGGTCTGCGGGCTGCCGGCACAGGGTTAGAACTCTCAGCAATTCGGCAGTGCCCAAAACAAAAGATTTCATGGATTCCCTCCATAGTTTCTCCTCTGGGCCAAAACAGCAGGCTTCTCAAGGGCCTAGTTCATAGCACAACAGCACCCATTTACAAAGAAGCTCCATTGTGCTACACACTTCACACGGTCTATCCAGACAACCACCTAAAAGGTGTTGATCTCACCTTGTACAGAACAAGGAAATGGGAGCTCAGAAAGGCTAAGTCACCCGTTCAAGGCACAGGGTAAATTCTGGAGCCTGGGTTCTCACCCAGGACACCTCATCCTAAGGCCTCTGCTCCTCCCATCATCACACGGTCCCTAGCAAACACCACCCCTAGCCACATCCTGGACAGCCTCTTCCTTGAGTAAGGAAACCTCACCTTGTGCCCTGCAATTCCTGGGCTCTATCTATCTTCAGCATCGCAAGGACTTTGTGCCAGCTGTTTTCAACTTCCCGGTATGTCTGTCCCAGCAGATACCCCCTGCTCTAAGCAGCCCCCTCCGTGATGTGCAAACATTACAAGGACATCAAAACAAAGCTATCAGCTGGGTTCCTGGCTTTAGCAGCCAGTCCAAACTCTTTTGTCTGACTCTCAGACAGCTTATTGACTAGGTGATGGGGTCAGAAGTTTGCTTTCCACCTAGGCTCTTGGAGAACAGAGTCCTTGGCTGGAAGAAGGAACTGCAGGGCAGGTGGGAAAAATCCACCCAGTAAAGATTTCAGATTTACCCTGTCAGCAAGGAAAAACGTGCTTACCAGCTGACAGCTTGCCGAAACAAGAAAGGGTTAAGGGAGGAAAGGGTAGGAACCGAAGAAGCAAAAACCACCTACCCCTTTCCCCTCTTGTACTAACACGGGCATGGGCAACCCACTCACTGGAATGTTCTCAGAGACTCTGCATATGTCCACATGAAGGAGAAGGAAAGTAGGGGAGGGCAGGAAGCTGATAAGCCGCATGACACATGCAGCTGCATTTTAGAAGATACCTGTTTTCCCGTCTCAGGTGTTTTCACACATCTCCATCCCGATCTGAAAGAGGGTCCTGGCTCCCCACCCGGTCCCTCCTTCCTAACACACACACCCCTCACCCTGACCCCGACAGTTTATCTTTGCCTATTGGGAAAACTGGCATTTATCGAGTAATCTACTCCTCATATATTGTTAAACAGACCACAGGGGTTATCAGTGGAGTTGATACAGGAAGATAAACAGCAACCTCTTATGCAAATAGCACTGGGAATGGGGGACTAGCCACAGGACAAAAATCAGAATTTAGGAGAACATGACTTCTCCCCGGGTGCAACGCTAGAAACCGCAGGGTCCTGGAGAAGGTTTTCTGGATGGATTCTCCTCTCCCTTTCTGGCAGGGAGGGGCAGGTGTGCCTGTGTGTAGGTCGAACCCGCTCTGCAAAGACGAGCAGCGACTTCGTGTCTAACAGCTCTCCTGTCTGTGACCACAGGCTTCTCCTTCCTGCCCCAGACACTTCATTTCTCCGGGACTTCAGACCCCCTGGAACGAGCTTTGTTCAGAAAGGGAGAGAATCGTATTCTCCAAGGTGGGAGTGGAGTCAGAGGGTGGAGGGGAAAAAAAATGCATGGAAAACCGGGAGTTCTGGGCTCTGAGACATAATCCACACAATCAGGAGACACTCCCTCCCCGTGGCTCTGCAGATCTGTCTCTCCCTGGCAACGAGCAGGTCCAGGGGGCATCTTCTGAAACCCTTCCCATTATTTTAAGGGCAAACTCACATCAAGAACCCAGAGGTGAGTGGCTCCGAGTGACAAAAGAATCGCATTGAGAGGGACAGGGCAATCTGCTTCTCACACTAGGCTGCAGGCTGGGGAGGGGGAACCGGGAGAATGACAGAATCCAGGGCTGGCCAGAATGAAAGACTGAATGGAATAGCCTAATTTACACAGGAAGTGAGCACTTACCAGACCCTTCATCTCAACACACAAAACCCTCGGCCATATCTGGAAGCAATTACATCCAGTTAACATGATCTGCTTGCCACTAAAATTAACTGCAAACAGAAATATTTTTCACTTTTCCAACAGGGGATGCCAAGGTTTGGCCCACACCAGCTACCCCCAAGCCGTCGAACGTGGCTGTTGGGGAGTGTTCAGCAGCTACCCAGCTCACAAAAACAAAACCCACTCTTGTACCTGTCAGGACACAACAAAGTAAAAGAGTGGATAATTATGAAGGGAGGAAGGGGAGGGAGGGGGAGTGAAAACCATCATGCTGGAGATTGAGGAAAGAGGCCAGGCACGCGGGCCCTAAATGGGTCTGCAGCACTCACGAGTCCAGCCCTGGCTTTCCACACTCAACTTCAAGGGAAGGAAAATGTTTTTAGAGACGCTCAATTTAGCAGCGCTTCACATTGTTTTTAGGTCCCATCTTTTTCCCTTCTGCCAAGGGGACCGGGGGTGGGGGTATGCAGGGAGGTAGACTCGAAAATGTTAGCAAATCCTTAATTTAGCAGAGCATTTAGGGGACAACTGTCACGATTTCACTTCTGCATTGAGCACTTCCCATCCCTACTCCGTGAAAACACCTTCCAAGCAGCCTTCACCTGCTCCGGGAGGGGCAGGAGCCTCTATTTATTTGAGACGTGAGACGTGCATGGTTTTCCATGCAGAGGATGGAGGAGAGAACTTGCCTCCCGTGGGCACATACACCCCGAAATGGGCCAGCGCCCCATCTCCAAACTCTTCCCCCCCACCCCCGCCCTCCCGCCCAGCATCAGCTGCCTGGATTCGCTGACCACTCCCGTGCTTTCTCTCTGCACCCAGCCCGCCAACTGGAGAATTTATTTTCCCTGGAGCGACTGTCCATGATGCCAGAGACAGATGGGACAGATTTGCTTTAAACTTCCAAAAGCAGGCATCATCTCCAACCGCTTCCCTGCCACAGGCCCATCATCCCTGGGCCGGTTCACTCCTCTGTCACCAGGGTCCTCTAAAGCAGCAGCAGAGGCCAAGGCAGAAGTAACACATCCATTTGCCAGACGGCTCACAAACATCTCCTCTCAAAGAGGCAGGCCAAAACTTCCCTAGGGAAGCAGGTCAAACCCTGCTCTTCTCCACAGACCTTTTACAAACCTTACTCGCACAAAGAAGAAGGAACAACTAGGTAATTTTTCTTTGATTCCAAGGCTGTGATGAGGAAGGAAGTCTCCGTAGGTGAGACAGGCCCTCCTTTCCAACTTTTTTAAAAACAATATTACAGGGGCACGTGGGTGGCTCAGTCGGTTGAGCGTCCGACTTCAGCTCAGGTCATGATCTCACAGTTCATGGGTTCAAGCCCAGCACTGGGCTCTGTGCAGACAGTTCAGAGTCTGAAGCCTACTTCGGACTCTGTGTCTCCCTCTCTCTCCCTCTCTGCCCCTCCCCTGCTCGTGCTCTGTCTCCCTCACTCTCAAAAATAAACATTAAAAAAAAAATTTAAATAATAGGACAATGAGGAAGAAAGAAAGAGGCACATCCTTTCAACGCCGGCCACAGACCGTGCCGCCCCCCGGGCTGTATATATCCCGAATGTACCATCCATGGGTAAGATCAGGACAGCACGATGAAGTCCACATTAGAACTTCCTCTCAGATATGAGGAAGCGGGTGGTTAGGTATCTCGCCGGAGCCACAGAGCTTCTAAGAGGCAGAGGATAAATTCAAACCCAGGTTCAACTGCAGACCCAACGCCTCCTTCCCAGCTGCCCAGTCTGCAGCCAACAGTTCCAGAAACTTCTGACACTACAGCAGTGCAAAAGCCAGCCAATCATCGTCCCCTGAAATCCCCCCTCCCAGGCACAGCCGTGCATGGGGGTCTCTCCTCCACCCACCCCCAGGCTCCACACACCCACAGAGGCACACGCTCAGCTCTGACACTGCACAGCCATCCAGGCATGGAAACGGTTAAGTCATCCTCACTGAATAAATCAAAAGTTCAAGGCTGCAACATACCACAATGATTCCCTCTTTACATATGACAAGAACCAGAGAGGGGCTGAAATCCCAAGCATCCTGAGCAGGGTCTCCCCGGCCCGCACAGGTTACGCAGCCAGGGTCAGGGCCGCGGACCTTTAGCGGCAACATTCATTTCCTGAACAGGACAAGTTCTCCTGACCATAAAGCTAATAGGAACTTCCTCGCACGGCGAGCTCCGGCTGACAGGGCTACTTGTCACTGGCCACGCAGGAGGAGAGTGCTGGTTCCCATTAGTGGGTTATGATGCCAGGTGCTACTAATAAGGTACATCGGCAAGAAACAAGAGCCTGCTAAGTTGTCTCTCCAACTCTGGAAGTAATCAGGCCCGGCCTTCGGGGTTGGGGAGGGGCCTTATTTCAAGAAAGGGTTGGGGAGAGGGGACGGTGGAGCCACAGTAGACCCCGACAGCATCTAACCTGCTCAATGGCTAAAATAAATACGTTTCAAACAATCCCTCCGCATTTCCCCCAACTACCATAAAAGACTCCCCCAAATTAACACTAATAATGTTCCCCACGCCCCGCACTCCAGGCCTGATGGATCATCGAGGGCCGTTACGGTCAGCCACATCTGCTTCTCACTATGGCAAAGAGAGTCGTGCCAACACATTTAATGGCATTAAGATCACAACCCTCAGCTAATCCACTTAGAAGCAGACACTGGGCCAGGGTGGCAGGCGGCTCAGCGAGAGAGCGGCCCCCTTGTCAGGCTGGGGTCACAAAAGAAGTGGGAAGCAGGGAGGCGGCCCCACATGGGAGTCCCTGCTGCGTGCTTTATGTTACCTGGTACCTCGTTTAACATGTTTAAAACCGCACTGGGAGGTAAAGGACTAAGCTCACTTCAGAGGAGAAGAGCCTGATGATTTGGACAGGTGAATTCATCTGTCCAAATTCACAAGGTAGCACCAACCTTCACACCCACGTCTACCTGACGTCACACCTTGTCCCCTACAAACACGACGGTCTGGCAGTGTGTCTGTCTTGCTCTTGACACGCGTGGTGGTGGTGACCTGTGTACGTGTAACACCCAGTCCTTACTTATGATTTCTGCGGAATCGAAACGGCCCAAAAGGGGCACCTGGCTGGCTCAGTCAGAAAAGCGAGTGTGCAACTCTTGATCTTGGGGTCATGAGTTTGAGTCCCATGTTGGGTACAGAGATTACTTAAATAAATAAATAGACTTAGAATAAAGGAATAATAACTTAAAAATAAAAAATGGCCAGAGGCACCTGGGTGGCTCAGTCGGTTAAGCATCCAACTCTGGATTTCAGCTCAGGCCACGATCTCAGGGTTCACGAGACCGAGCCTCGCGTCAGGATCTGCACAGACAGCACAAAGCCTGCTTGGGATTCTCTCTCCCTCTCTCTCTGCTCCCTCGCCCCCTCTCAAAAATAGATAAATAAACATTTAAAACATTTTCTTTTAATTACTAAAAATAGTAAATGGCCCAAAAGTGGGGAGAAGTCTAAGAAACAATTCTAACTGGCCCACAATTTCTCCTCTTCATCAAAATTTCTGTGACCAGGGATGCCCCCACTCTTTCGGGAAGTCCTTCCTCCTAGCTAACTTGGGTTCCTCCTACTGCAAAGCTGGACACAATCCATTCCTGCCGAAGGAAATGGGAGTCTTGAGGTCAGAGTCGACAGCCAGCTAGAAATTTAGAATCGAGCAGGTTCTGGCGAGTTTCCAGCCGAAGTTTCCATACTGACAATAAAGTACCGAGTCCCCTGCTTGCAGCTGCAGAGATAACCCTCACGTAGGCAAAACCCAACCATAGTTTTTCCAGACTGAGCCAGCATAATAAGGACACTGGGGCTTTTAAGGGGAAACAGTAGAAAGGGGAATTTCTGATTATGCTGGCATGAAATTAACAGCATGGAATTTTTATTTTTGTAAGTGGGTTTCTTTTTCTCTCCCATTTTCTGTTTTTTGAGTCAGCATAAAGGGCCCCCATCACCAGAAGCTGGTCTCTCCGGGTCGGTAAGAGATGATGCAGGATGAAGTTCTCCTGGCACTTGTGTGGCCCCAACCCCCGAAGACCTGAACCCTCTGAAGTAAACAGCCCCCTCGCTACTTTCCTCCTCGCGAGCCACCAGAGGGGACCGAGCGATGAGCCCCCTGGTCACCGACTGCAGGAAACACGGACCTGGTCCTTCCTGATCCCTCCTTCCCTTCTGATTCCATCAGGGGCTGCCGGTCCAAGCAGGACATTATAGGAAAAACAGTGAAGCTCAAAGCCCTGAGCACAAGCCCTGGCCCCACCACGGACACATCCATTGACCTCTTGTGCTTCCCTTTGCCCATCAGGGAATTCACAACTAATGTCCCCTTTACAAGGCAGCCAGAGCATGTGAGAGTCTGCCTCTGAATGCTCTGAGCACAGAACCTGGTAAGTACCAAGCCCCGAAAATGCCGTTTGTCAAACCCACCATCAGAAGCATCCTGCACTGGCAGTGGGGTCAGGGAGGAGCTCTGGAAGGCCCGGCCACCGCAAGCCCAGACTTCCCTCAGTAAACTGGAGCCTGTGCTCCTCGTCTGTGCCTCGACCACAGCGATGTGCTCGGCGGGCCACACGCACGGGCTCTCAGGTACTGGGTGAGCCTGCCTGGCAATTGGAACTGAGGCCGGTGGAGTGCTGCCCAGCTAAATTTAAATGAGAACTGGAATGACTCATCAGGCCTCAGGTCAATGGGACAAAGAGTACCCTGGCCACCAGGGTACAAGGAGATCAGCTTCTGGGGGTGGGGGGGAATGCACGTGCTCACGGTCGTCAGCCCCACATGGTGTCTGAGCCGCAGTTTTTAATCAAATGCCTCGGGGGGGAAACAGGACATGGCCCAACACAAACACAGTTCCTACCCTGCACTGCCTGTGTGCCCCGTTTCACAACAACAGCAATAAAAACACAACAGCAAACATGTAGGGAACACTTACTTCGTGCTACCGTTCCTTGCATTTGACGTGTATTTGCTGATTAATCCTTGCAACAACCCAGTGGACAGGTTCTGTCATTATTCCCCTCTTACCAGGGAGCAAATAGGCACAGAGAGGTTAGGTAACATCACCACGGTCACACAGCTGGTGAGCGGTAAAATCAGGATTCTGGCCCAGATAAGTCTGATTTGCTCAAAATGCACATTCACCGTGAGTAAAACATCAGAGGGTAAGGCAGTGAGGTTGCTATGGTCAATTTTTCTTTCTACCAAAATAACTGTCATTGAGTCACGGCTTCCACCTAATGTTGCTGAAACAGAACCTGAGAACACCTTCTGTTATTGAGGAATGTTCTGGAACCCTCCAACAGGCACACTGAGGCACACCTGCATTCATTTATCAAGATTCTTAGCTCTCACCCTTGGGCTTTCAGATAGACTGGTTTTAAAGTCATTTATTTAAAAAAAAAATTAAAACTGATTGGAAACGTTTGCCTCCTGAATTAGCAAGAAAGGAAAGAGTTGTGAATGGAGTTTGATTTTAACGGTTTAGGATAATCACTATTTTAAAGATTCATAAATAGAGTTCCTAGAACAAGCAGAAGGAAAACGTGTGGCTGAGCTGAACACTCTTCCTCTCCCTCCAGCAATTAGCAGCTCCCTCCAACAGTGACAGCAAACGTAAATGGGACTTTTCGCACGGAGACGAAAGACGCAGTCACTTCCCTCCACTGGAAATAAAACAGAAGAAATCGTCTTCAAAATTTCCCAGAGTGCCATCTAGATCCCAGACGACTCCGCAACCCTACGCAAGTAAAAGTTTTAAAAAACAAAGGGCGGACAGAATCAAATCAAAGAGACCCCCGCCTATTTCAGCTGGCTGACTGCCAACCCAGATTCCAAAACAGAGCAAAATTCAATCAGCCAAAAGGACTTCACGAGAATGTGAGTGAGTACGCAGGGAAGGGGCAGAACTCAACAATCCAGAAAGAGCTCATCCAAGCACCTAGTTCTACAAACCAAGGGATGAGCCTCCAGATGAGAGAGAGACCAACAGTGGTCTCACGGCCAAAACCCGTGGAACAGAGGCTAGAGGCCCGGTCCACGCCCCAGCCCCACACAACGCCACGAAGCCTCCTGCCATCCTCCGAACTTCACAGCTAACGACTTCTCCAAAGGAAGACCTCCAAGAGTACAGGAGGTTATAATCGCTAAGTCATTCATCATCCCCCAAAAGGCCACTTCCTGGAAATAGAAATGGATTCGGAAAGGATTGGGGCAAATCTGTGAATGACAGAACCACCATAAATAGCTACTCAGAGAAGTCGGGCTCTGCCTGACCTTTAGGATCGACGTCAAGAAAGATGGCCACAGCCTCCGACGGTGGTATCTTCGGGATGGTGTTGGCACCCAGAGACTAGGTCAGATGGATCTGACCCAGAACGGCAATGCCCATGTGCTTATATGGCCTGGCGCAAAGTACCCAGGACTGGGAATCAGAAGGCCAGTTGGGCTCCTGACTCTATCCATTTATAGCTTCGTGACCGTGGCCAAGTCACTTACTGGCTCCAAAGCTCAGTTTCCTCGTCTGCAAGCTGGGGCTGAAAATGGTCCACAGTCCCACTAGATTACCCAAAACCCTTGGGTGCTTCAGAAATCCAAACTGTTCAGATTTCAGAAAAGTACTACGGGTCCTATGGTATTCGCCAGTCCCAGAGGAGTCTAGGGAAGCATTCTGTAATCAAACACATTAATATTTTTGCAGCAAAACATATGAATATTCAAAGTAGGTGGGATAAATATAGCCTCACATCAGTTCAGATCAGGTTTTGCCACTAAATGAGTTGCACAAAACCTTTCAGCTTTCAGGGCTTCTCTGACTTTACATTCACAGATATGGAATGACGGACCTGTACCCGCTTAGGGGGAGGCTGTGGGGCTGAGAAAGTCATTAAAAGTGCTTTGCAAAGAAGAAAGTGCTACAGCTGATAAAAGACACGGTTAGTATTACGGCTGCGTCACCAGCAGAGTTTGGTGTGACCTCAGAGGTGCCTGAAGCACCGGCAGAAGGATGAAAGGCGACCAAGAGTTAAAGGCAACCGCTAAACTCCCCAAAGTGGCCGAAACCAAGGTCAACAGCTGCTGGCCCTCCACATGGTCAACCACTGAAAACAGAACAACTGGTCACCTGAGACAGACCGAGGCAAAGAGCCAGGCCAAATCTGTCATCTCAGCTATGTGGCTCATGCACCCTAGAGCTGGCCCCAAGAAGCCTCCAGGAAGGGCTGCACACACAAGTCCAGGGAGCTGGCTGGGATCACTTCTTGTGTTTCCTGAGCATCTCTTCGAGACCCAGGCTGGAGTTCCTTCTGTGCACGTGCAAGAGAGCCCCTCTAGCTGGTCTAAGGGTCTGCTGTAGAAGGTCCAGAGGCCCCTGGCAAACCAGACCCCACAGTCTGATTCTGCAGCACTCGATTCAGAAACATATTCAGACAAGGCTGTGGGAGCCTGGGGAGGCTGAGGGCTACGAATGAAGACTGGGTTCACACCTAAGGCAACCACACTGCCCCCTGTAATCTTATCAACACGGGTAGAGAACTCTGAGAAAGAGTAGGTGCACCTGGCCCAGGTGAGCTGATGCCTGCATCAGATCCAGATAAGCCTTCACGCAGAACAGCTCCAGCCTTTCAGAGACAGAGAAAGGAGAGAGATGAACATAGAGGGCAGGCCAATCCCAATCTTCCAGAAGCGTGCTGTGACCCTGCCTCCCTCAGATACCGTCCCCTGTGATGTGAGCACGGTGGAGAAGGTTGTAGTATCCAGACCTTTCTCCTGAATCTGCCCGGAGAATGCTGCTGGTCTTTGGGCGTGCTGCCCTTCTGGATCCTCCAGGTAAGTAAGCCCCATTTCATTTACGGAAGGAGTGTCTTTGTCCAGTCTCTCCATCAGCCTGTGACTACAGAGGATACTGCCTGCGCAGGGACCCATTGCAGGGACTACGACTTCGCTGTTCTGTCTGCGCGAGTCGCGCCAACAGGCTCTCTCTCATCAGCCTGGGACGGAGGGAACCTAGTGGCAGGAGTCACACCAGGCTCTCTCCCTCCTGCACCACTTCCCGGCCCACCCCACCTCCTGCCTCTCCATGCCCTTCACGACCACCGCAGCACACAGGCAACAGGTAACTGCTGGGTACTCAACCTTCAGCGACACTTCAGTCTATGGCTTAAAAGTAAAATAAAATCAAACCTGTCACTTGCTACTTTGTCACGTTCATCACTGCTATGTTTCCAGTCAATTGCACAGCCTCCCAACCAAACCTCCCCCTCCGATTGTTTTGTCTCGTCCTTTTGTTTGTACTAGTGGTTGTGAGAAACAGGAAAGTAGCACCCGCACCCAGGAGCTTGGAGGGAGAGAGGAAAAGCCTCCCCCAAAGTACATCTCATCAGGAGCCAACGGGCGGCTAGGGGGAGCAAGGGCCTAGAAGCCGCAGGAACATTTTCTCCCCTTCCGGCTTTCTTCAGTCCTCACAGCTTTCCACCCGGGGCACTGTCCTCAGCTCTCGTTTCTCAGGCTGCACCAACTTACTTTCCACCCTCAGTCAAAAGCCCATTTGCCGTGTCAGCAGCCCACAGCTGAGGATCCCTGGACCAGTGCCTCGCCGTCATAAGTTCCCAGGGACAGGGACATTCTCTGCATCGCCTTGCGGCCAGCACAGCCCCAGCGGAAGGCAGCACTGTGGATACTACACTCTAGAATTCTAGAAGCCAAGGGAGGCTATGTGGAGGCCTGAACAAGATGGGGGACCAGCAGGTCGGTCCATCACCAGCACACAGTGTCACTCACTGCTCTGGGGGATTTCTAGATGTTCCTTCGTCAATTCAGCCCCACGCTGTGCAGACCATCTCCATTTTTAAGAATAAAACAAAACTCGGAAAGGTTACATAACTATCCCACGCTCTCCCGGCAAGATGTGGCTAGGTCCACAGCCCGCCCTCTGCCGAGTGTAACACAGCCAGGCCTCCGCCTCTCCCCAAGAGGACAGAGGGTGCCACAGAATGGGAGCCTGGACGGACCTCCCGGGAGAGTGGGATCTTCTGTGGCCCTCCCAGAAAAAGACGCCATCAGGGCCAGAGGAGAGCCAGACCCATAAGTACTTTCCACCAGACCCCATTTCTCATCGCACCTATCTGAAATAATCGACATCCGGAGAAGATGAGAAATCTATCTGGTCAAGTTTGGGGAGGGGGGTTTCCTCTCTAGGAAAGTTTGAGCAGACACTAACACATCCTCGGTCTATTTCTGGGTGGTGCAAGCTTCGAGAAGATACACTCAGCGGTGGTTATTTTTCGCACCCACCGGAAAAACTCGGCTACGGTTAGTTCAGCGGCACTTTCCGCAAGGTAGGTCTCAGAGCCACGGATCAAGCAGAGGCGTGGGAGCAGGTTCCGGCTGGTGTCGGGTAATCGCTGACCCCCAGGTGCCTGCCCGGCCCCCACACCCTCTCACTCACATGCCCTCCCGTACCTGAACGGGCAACAGAGCAACAAGGAACGGGTGGAGGAAGACGGTTGCTCAAGAATCCACCCCAGATCAGCCAAACAGCAGGCAAGACGGTGTGTAGGAAATGTTACCATGGATGACCCCCAAACTGGATTTCCTGACACCATTCACCTGACCCAGGGACCAGAGGATAAAATGATGGATGTATCATCACAGCAGGTGCAAGTGAAAACCAAACCCACTACTGATCCTGCCCATGTTTACTCTACTCATGAGCAATTCTCAAAACCCTGTGTTCTGTAGACATTACCCTCTTCAGCACGGAGCGACTCCAAGAGGCAGCAAAGTACAAGGAGGCTAAGACCTGAATTTGAATCCAACCCTGTCTCTTACTCTGTGTGACTCTGGGAAAAGGTCTTAGCCTCCTCCTACGTGAAAGAAGGACATCCCCACCTCAGAGGACTGCTGTAACAAAAATGTGACTCCACGTAAAGCATTTAGTATT
This sequence comes from Panthera uncia, assembly GCF_023721935.1. Taxonomy (NCBI): domain Eukaryota; kingdom Metazoa; phylum Chordata; class Mammalia; order Carnivora; family Felidae; genus Panthera; species Panthera uncia. The sequence goes on from NC_064808.1 coordinate 99,565,952, forward strand.
GAACCAGGCAGGTCATAAAAGCTCAACGTATGGTCATTTCATAGAGAAAGTGACAGGAGCCAGAGAGGAGCCAATGCTAGCCTGAAGTCGCATTCCATTCAATGTGAGCAGAGATGGGATAAGAGTAAGACGGCTGGCTGCAAAACCAAGACTCTCATACCCATCCTTCCCTCTTGAATTTAAATCAACTCCCTCTAAATGTGCTGGCAAAGGGCAGAGAATGAGCAGGGAAAGGAAACAACATCCCTGGTGAGAAACGTTCACCAGGCATGGCTCACATGGTTTACGTAGCATCCAGCCCCCGCCCCCGTGCCCTCCCCACACTCCAGAGCTGTGGGGACCACAGTCTGGGGACCTGGGGACCTATGTGCCTGAAACCCAGCAACATGGCCAGATCCAGGCCATGGGAGACCTTCTCCCCCAATCCCACTTCTCCTCTTCCTCCAGTTTATCAGTCACTCCAGGCAAAGGGAACCAGACCCAACAGGAGAAAAATCAAAAAAGGAGCCCGGAAGCAAAAGGAGAGGAAAGAGCCTAGTAAGAGTCTGGGCCCATCAGTTCCCCAACACTTAGGAAACACCCAAGGCCCCTCTCACCACGTTTGAGACTGTGTCCTCTCCTCCCCTCCCCCCATCCCCCCAGCCCCCGGGGCCTTAGAAACTAAGTGTCTTTTCACAAAGAGCACGGAGGACAAGGGGCCAGGCCCCAGGGCTAGGGAGTAGCTGGGCACGAAGGCACAAAGGCAGGGTGTCGGGAGCCAGAAGCCTGGGGCTGGGCTGCGGGATGCGGGGCTACAGAGGGCCCTACCTGTGCTGTTCCACGGCCTCGTTGTCAGGAAGCTCCACCCCACACACACTGCACTGCTCCCCGATGGTCCGGCTCTCCGACTTCATGCCCACAGCCAGCTCCCCCAGCTTGCTGAACAGCTCCCTCTGGATGAAGCCCTGGGGCAGCAGCCCCCCGTAGGTGCTGAAGTCCATGGACACAGCCAGGGCAGGCTGCACGTGGAGGCCAGAAGTCACTGAAGACGGCATGCTCAGCACGGCGTCGGCCTTGTGGTTGGGCAACACAGAATAGATGCCCAGATGTTTCTCGGCCGGGGGCGCAGGGTGCTCCGGTCGGCCGGGGGGGCCCTGGGCAGCCTCGACCGGGGGCGGCAGCTGCTCAGCGCTCTCCTCGCGCCCATAATGCAGCTCCCGAGCGCTGGTGATGACGCTGCTGCGAGTTGGGGTCCCGGGCCCTTCTTTGCTCCTCTCCTCAACCTTGTCCCCGACCGCGCCCACCATGCTGGACTCGGTGGCCCCAGGGCTGTCCTGGCCGGGCACCTCATCCACCTGCATCATCTCCGTCTTCACCTCGGCCACCCCACCGTGCCTGCCACCCCCGGCCAGAGCTGGCTCCTCAGGCCCTGCGGGAGGCTGAAGAGTTCCCTGCAGGAGAGACTGTCCTATGGTCATCAAACTGTCCACCGCAGCCTTGGTGGGACTCATGGCCGAGAGACCGAATGAGCTGGAGACGGAAGGGCTCTGGTCCACCATGGGTCCAGGGAGGCTCTGAGCAGCCACACTGGCGTACCCACTCCCCTCGCTGGAATGCTTCGAGATGAAGATGTTCTTGAGGTACCGAGCTTTGCGGTCCTCCTCCTCCTCGGCCGCGCCGTCCGCCATGGTGGCCTCCGTGTCATTGTCGTCTGAGGCCTGGATGGTCTCCAGGATCTTCAGGCACTGCTCCTCCAGGTACTCGATCTCTAGGATCTCGGCTGCATACAGTAGGTCATCCAGGTCCTCCGCCTTGGCTTGCAGTGTGGCCGTGTACGCATACTCCAGAATCTGCTGGAAGGTCTTTGGCGAGAGGAAGTCCAGAGTATAGTGCTGGCTGTTGCGGTGGAAGAGGATCTCAAACATCTTGCTGGTGCAGGCCAGCACGGTCCGGTGGGCATGGAACTCCTGGCTGTCCACCATGATGACCACATCGCACAGCGTCCCGGCCAGACGCATCTGGTTGGCCTTGCACAGGAGCCCCGTGGGGTGGCTGGGGTTCTGCAGCTGGATCATGCCCATCTTTGTCAGATCCATGGTGCTCCCCTCGGCTCAGGCATGAGGCTCTCTTTCCTTCCTGGCTCTGCGTGACGGGGCTGGGTGGGTTTCCTGGGCCAACCGAGAGGGCTGGAGGGGACGGGGCGGGTGGAGGGATGAGAAAAGAAACCAGAGAACGAAACACAGATTAGTTAGCGTCCTTCAAAGTAACAACTCAACACAGAATACCCATAAGCCGCCCCCCCCCCACCCGCCGGCCGTGAGACAGCCTTGGTGAATTTAACGGAAAGAAGGGGAGAAAGCTTCCTAGAACTCTGCACATTTGCCTTTACAAGCCCGGGTACGAAGAGGGTAAAGACCAGGTTCTGCCACAGCATCTGCTTCATTCGCTGCTCTGTGACATCTGTTAGATGAGCTGAGACGAAGTCCTAGGAGTCCTGGGCTTGCTTTGCATGGGAGAGCGAGGGGCTCCTGCACATGGGCAATGTGCATTAGGAGGAAGTGCCCAGTGCAGAGGTTGACCCCTTCCTTCGGCCAACTAAAGTGATCAATCTTACTCTGAACCCCCTGTGCAGTAAACCTCATCTTCTAAACAAAGTTTTTCTAAATCCTGCCTCACTGTGGCAGCGGGAGAAACACGGACAGGCCCACCTGGAGCCGGCAGCCTATAGTCCCGACCCCCACAAATCTGCAAGCAAGGGCTCTCTGCTGGCCCATCTCACGGCCAGCCAATGCCTCGTAGGCCTCTGCCCTTCCTCTCTTCTCAGGGCTGCAAGGGATAGACACACCTCCACCCCGACCCCCTCCTTAGGCAACAACAGGAACACACACACACACACACCCCACACTAGCCTGGCTTACTTCCACCCGTAGGTGCCTCAGAGCTACTGTAGATGCGATCCGAAACCTGCACTGTGCCTGTGCACATACTCATAAGAGATGCCACACCTACCTCCTGCCCACAGGTGCCGAGGGGACGAGAGGATCTACAAAACGTAGGAAGATGGGTCACGAAAGACCTAGAGAGAGAGAGATCATAGGAAATGTGCACCCCTATAGCCCGGAGTGCATGTGCAAAGTACGTGAACTCCAAGTGTGTCCAGAGACTCCCAGGTCCTGTGCCCAGAACAGCAATTGATGCTGGACGCTGCATGAAGGCACCAGAAGTGATTCTGGCACCACCATCTACTATGTGAGTTACTACCAGTATGAAAAGAGCGCAGGCTGGGAGACAAAGGCCTCTCCCAAAGCCTCCTTTTGGGTCAGTAACAGGGCTCTGGGACTCCCTAACGGGCTAAAAGTGTTAGAAAGACCTCACCCAGATCCAGGTGTCCCTCAGTCTATGCCTTGCCGAGGCCAATACTGCAGTGAAACCAACTGGAAGCACAGCACAGGCTCTCCCTGGCTCTTCAAACACTGTTTGCCTCCGCCCCCAAAAGGAGCCCTATTGGCTCCGGAGCCAGAAATCTCACGCAGAAAGGGTTAACAAGACGGCTAGTAAAGACGCTTTTGCTGCCCTCCATGGGGTGGGGAGTAAGGCCGTCAAGAGTGGAACTGCCACTCACCGGCGCCTTGCCACCGTGCGCCTTCCTGCAGACCTATAAGGGCTTCGGAGAACTAGGACGGGCAATGGAAAGAATGGAAGCTGAGCCACCCGAATTCCTTCCCCAAAGCAAGCGCCCTAAGTCCTGCGAGCAATTGGGGTGCTCTCGGTCAGCCGACCCCCACCCATGGCTCGGCGCCCGCGGTTGTGCGGGCGCTGGCTGCAGCGCCCAGCGCGGCGGCGCGAGGGAACGCCGGCGCTAACCCGCAGGAGCTCTGGGGATCGATCCCGCTCTCACACGCCCCCAGTCCCAGCCACCCCCACGGAGACTTGGAAGCGACTTCTGCAAAGTTGGGGAAGCAACTTTTCCCGGGGAGCCGGACGGCAGGGGAGAAAAAAAAAAAAAAAAAAAAAAGGAGCCGGATTAAGGAGGAGGAAAAGCAAAAGAGACCCGGACGAAAGGCGAGAGTCCGGGCGGGCTGGACGCCTGAGCGAGAGCGCGAGGAGGCGGACCCGCCCCGCCGCGAAGGGGAAGCACAAAAGCCCGACAGCGAGTTGTGGTGGAAGGAAAGGCGAGAAGGGATCTGCCCGCCCTCCCTCTCCGCCCCAGGGCCGTGACCCCCGGCAGCGACAGGCAGGGCGCCCAGCCCCGGCACGCTGCGAGCGTCCCGGGGAGCGGGCCAGTGAGTCGCCGCACCGCGCGTCCGTGCGTTCCAGTGGGTCCGCGGGCGGGCGAGACGGTGCGCGTTTCGAGCGCATGCGGGAGCGTTCGAGAGGCTGTGCGAGCGAGCCGCCGGCGCGCCAGGTTGGGGAACGCATCCCGAATGCATCAGGTGCAGAGCCGAGGCACCCACCGAGCGCGGCTGGGCGCACAGCGAGCTCCGGTGCCACGGCCGGTCCTGCCGAGAGCCGAGGAGGGCCCGGAGCCCAGGAGACCCTCTGGGACTCCGCCACGGCCGCCCCTCCCCCCCCCCCAAAACGGGTGGGGAGTCAAGTCCAATCCAGAAAAAAGCCCACCACGTTTTTCAAAGAGAAAGAAAACCCAAGTGAATCCGACTCCTGCTCCCCTCCTCCTCCAGATCCACTCCTCGGATCCTAGCTTCCCAGCCGGCGGGCGAATAAACACAAATAAACCACAACCCTATCGCGCCCGCGCACCGGTCCGCATACATATGAGCACCCACCGGCTCCCCGCTCCTCCGCCGGCCGCTGGTCGTACAAAGCCTCCGGTTCCCCAACCCTCCGCTCGCGCCCTCAGCCTCCGCAGAACGCTCTGCCCCCCACCTCTCGCCCCGACCCTGCCCTAGGGCGGAAGGGTCGGGGAGGCAGCTGCGCCCAAGCTGACAGCCGGGGCTCCACTTCTAGCCGACCCCCAACCGGCGGTGGCGACGGCTGCCACCGCAGGAAAGAAACAAGCCAAATAAAATAAGGCACGAGCCCAGCGGCCGAGTGGCCGAAGGGAGCGCGCCCCTCGGACCTCTCCAGCCCCGGGGCGTCCCGGCGCGCGCCTACGGCTGGGCGGTGCGCCCCTCCCGGGCCCCTCACTCACCGCTGCCGAGCCGGGCGCTGGGGGTGGGTGTGCGTGCCTCTTGGGGGGGGGGGGGTGTGCCTGTGTCGGGGAAGGGTGTTGCTGGGAACTGTTGCTCTCGGTATCACGGCGGCAGCGGCGGCATCGCCCGGCAGTTCGCAGTACCCGCTCTCATCGCCCTCAACTCCTCTCTGCTGCGAGGTTAGCAAATCACCACCGGCTGCGGCGCCTCCGCCGCGTCCCACGTCAACGCCGAGCCCCCTCCCCTGCGAGGCTCCGGCGCCTCTCCATCTTTAGTGCTGGCGGCCGAACCCGGCTCGCTGCCCACAGCTGCCCCCCCTCCCCCCCCCCCCCCCCCCCCCCGCACTGGCCGAGCCCGCGCGCGCTCCCCGCCCCACCCCTCCCCTCCGTTCCGCCGCCTCCCCTCCCCTCCCTTCTCCGCGCGCCGCGCTCCGGGCTTCGCCTGACATCTAGCTGCTGCTGGGGCGCCGGCGGCTGCCGCTCACCGGCCCAGCGGAGAGGGAAGAAGGAGCTCGCGGAGAGAGCAGTGTCGGGGACTCGGAATCCTTGGCGGGGGCAATGGAGGTGAGGGGCGAGGAGCAGCCCCCACCTTCGATCCCAGGTTTTTAATTTCCGTTGGACGCGGGTTTTGTTCTTCCCTGCTGCCCCGGGCGCGGAGTGTCGTCCCCGGCTCCGGTGTTCGCCCGGATTCAGTGTGTGTCATCTCGCCTTTCACTTTTCTCCGGGCTCGGGGCTGCATCCCCTGTACCCCGACATCAGTTGCAGAAGGGCCCTTTCTCAGCCCGAGCCCAGGCCTTCTGTGTCTCCAGGCATTGAGCAGCCCGCTTGCGAGAAGTCTCCAGGCGCAGTTCCCGGGCCCTGGTGAGCCTGGTGCCAGGGGGATCCGCGGAGATCAGTCGTCGAAGGGAGACCCCTCCCGCATTTTAGCTGTCGCGATCCCTGGAGGCCGAGGTCGTGAGGCCCCCTCCCAGTCTTGAGCATCCCTTGGGCTTTGCCCTCCTGGGAATAGGTTGGAAGCGGTTCCCAACAACTGCTCCCTGCTCAGCGCAAAGTCTTCAGGGGGCGAGTGAAAGCTTGAAGAAGCTTAGAGCCCCCCTCCCTCCCCCCCCCCCGCAAGTGCCTCCTCCTCTCAGCTGGCCGCTCCACTTAGAGGGTGGCGTTAAGATCACTAAGCCAGGGGTAGAGCAACCAGAAGAAATCTGTCTTTCCTCCGGCGCTGCAGAGTCCCCTCTCCCCTCCCCCACCCCCCCTCACCCCCCGCAGTTTCTCTGGACTTGGCGAAAGTAGGGGGCACGAGGTGGGAAGCTCTCTTCTGGACACCGGCCTTTGAGGCCCAGTAAATTCCGGGATCTTGGGAGTGAAGGTGGTGGTGGAGAGCGCCCTCCTTGGGTCTCCGGACAGTCAGCCTTGGAGGTCAAACGGTCTTAGCAACGCGGGGCTTCAGTCCCAGAGACGGGTCCCCACGCTCCGTCCCCGACGCGCCGGCGGGTCAAAGGTTTGCGCTGGACACACACATAATCGCATTCCTATGCTTGCCTCTGGTACTGTCCCAGACCTAAAGTCAGGCCCGAAGGACTGTAGGGTCATGGAAGGTGGCAGACACCAACTAGAAGCAAAAACCTGCTTCTGGGCAGCTGAAGGCCAGAATTGGAAGTGCTCAGTGTTAAGTAGAGTGCTGAGCCAATTCCATCCCGGCGAGTATGCTCCTGTCTCTTCCTAGCAGGGAAAGTGCTCAGCCCTGCAGGAGTCAGGAGAGGAGAAGAAGGCACAGAAGCACCCTTGGGAGTGAAGGGAGGCAGCCAGTTACCCTCTGATAGCAGTGAATAGAGCAACGTCCAACCCAACCCTGGAAAAGCCTGGTCCCTGGGTGTTCATTTTGATTAACAATAAACAGCAATAATTCCTGTTTACAAACTGTTTTCTCTAGCTAAGGTCTGCACTGTCTGCAAGGGGAAAGAGACTTAAAGAACTGGTCTGCAGGGAGAGCACGAGGAGAGGGACCTAAGAGAAGAAAAACCTCACCAGGAAAAGAGAAGAAACTCATTGAACTTCTTGAGCCTCTGCCCAGACGGTGCCTGCTGAGGGTTGCTGCCTTGCTGTCCACACCCACGTACCAGCCCCTCCTAAGTGCAGTAGCAGCAGAAGCCCGCAATTAACCCTTGATCCTAATCTCCTATTAATCCTCAAATCAGAGTAAGGGAGAAGCCCCGGAAACAATGGGAGAGCAAGAACAATCCCTCCGTGGCCCTGGACTCCCCCCCCCCCCCACTCCATGCCACATTCACTCTATGTGAAAATCTCCCTTGCTTCATAAACTCTGCCCATTAAAAAGCCCAGCCCTTGTTAGTAAGTGTTAAAGAGAGATTAATGCCTGAATTTAAGAGGTGGAGGAGGTAACAAAAAGGCGAGGCTGTGGGCTGAGAGCCAGCATTGGGCTCCAAGCATTTCCACTTAGTGCTGCAGGCAGGCTGCGCAGCGGTTTGATAAGGTTTATTGGGCCCAGATAAAGTAGCAACTCCCCCACCAAAACTGGCACCATTTGTAGCCAGAGCTGTGTCCTTGGGTCCCCTGAAGGCTGATGAGAATCCCCAGTTCAGAGAGCTCATATGGCGGGGCACCTAAAAACAAGCAGGGTGGAAAATTACAGGAGAAAACTCTCTCTCTCTCTCTCTCTCTCTCCCTCTCCCCCTCTCATTCTGTCTCTCTGTCTCTCTCTCTGTCTGATTTTCATGTATTGGTTGTGATTTTCTTTCTTTTTTTTCTTTTCTCTTTTTTTTTTTTTTTTTTTCTTTTCTTGAAGGGTATGGTAAGGGAAGCTGGGACATCAGCTCGGACAGGTCTAAAAATAGGAGAGACCTCAGTCTTGTGGGGAGGTCATGCTGGAGACAGGGGAATAGATGGATTGACCTTTGAATAGAATTCCATGTTAAATCTTGTCATTCCCTCATCTCCTTCTTTATTCCCATACCTCCCACAGGTAGCAGCCTTTCAGAGCTCAGTTTGTGGAAGAAGGGGATATATTAGGTCTAAGGGATCTTATAGGGAGGAGACCGTGGGAATAACTCGTTGTGAGCACCGACTATGAATCTTAACACGTTACCTATATTGTATGATGTAATCCTAGTAACAACCCTATTCAGGCAGGTGCCATTATTTGCCCCATTTTTCAGATGGGAAAACTGAGGCTTGAAGCAGTTAAGCATTTCACCCAAGACTGTAGGGCTAGTGAACATCAGAGCTGAGGCTTCAAATCAGACCATTCTGACTGCAAAGCTCTTGATCTTAACTTCTAGATTGTATAAGCCTCTAGCAAGATAGAAAAAGGAAAACAGCTTTTGATTTTCCTTCTCTTAACTCCACTGAGGCCAAGAGCTACACAGCCACCAGGCAAGCTGACGGCCAAACCATTTCCCATTGAATCAGACCACCTGGTAAACAGACTTAGCTCACTTTCCCTCCTTCCCCAAAATCGCAGGCAAAAGTTGAGGAGGGAGTTTTGAATTACAATAAAGCTTCAACCGAACAGATTGCCCCTGAAGAAGGCTGTGTTATTCTGTATTCTGATTGTGTGTTAATGAAATGTTGCAATTCATTTCCTTCCAACACCTCAGCTGGAAAATAGTTGTAAAATTTAAAGGTAGACTTTCCTATCATGATAAATAAATCAAGGACTCCTACCTCTGGGCGAGCAGCAGCCACTTTGCATACTAAAACCTTGAGATGAGTGCGAAATAAAGCCTTTTTGAGGAGGGATACCAGCAGTGGAGCCCCTGAAAGGAAAAAGTCTCCAGAGCAATTGAGAACTCCAGGTTGCCAATGGAAGATGCACCAGCTGTCACATGCACTCTTAGATCTTTGACCCACTGGGGACTCTTGGGGGAAGATACAGTAGACTTATTGTGTCCTTTCTTGGAGGCAAAGGACCTTATAATGCTTCAAGGTCATAATTGCAGATATCTACCAGGTAGATGCAGATGACGTCAAAAACTATACAAAACCAAATTTATCTTCCGTGCGTATGTTGATGGTTCTTTTGGTTCGTCTTTTTTTTCCCCCGAAGTTTATTTATTTTGAGAGCGCATGAGCAGGGTAAGGGCAAGAGGGGGGGGGGGGAGAGAATCCCAAGCAGGCTCCACACTGTCATCACAGAGACAGATGCAGGGCTTGAACTCACTGACCATGAGATCACGACCCCAAACGAAGTCTGGATGCTTAACCGATTGAGCCACCCAGGTGCCCCTCATCTTTTTTTTTTTTTAATCCTTCCATGACACTTTTTTAGATGCCCCCTCCAAAAAACAGAGAGGGAAATAAAAAGGTGACCTGTAGATTCTGGTTAGTTGAAGGCAGAAAACCAAATAAGACAGCTCCTCTGATTAGTAATTGCCATCTCTTTTCCTGGTGGAGTCCTGGCTAGTGGTGTTTACAAAATTGGGCTTCTCCTCCAGGTGCTAAGTATGGCCTTCCTCTAGTCTGCTGGGCAGAGAGTGATTCTCAAAGGGAGAAGAAGGGTTATTTCTCTTAGCTCCTAAGGTCTTGGGTCACTTGACCCCAAGATCTTCCTGCTTGCGAAAGAGAAAGCTTTTTCTTCTCTCTCTCTCTCTTTCTCTCTCTCTCTCTCTCTCTCTCTTTCTGTCTGTCTCTCTCTGTCTCTCTGTCTCTCTCACCAGCATACTGCAAATGGTGTTGAGACCTAATGTTGTCAACTCAGATAGCAAATCTGAGTTGTTATTAGTGCAAAGATGCCCTGAGGGGGTAGGCAGTGTGGATGAAATCTGCAACGGATGTTATGGGGAAGTGTGTTTATAATTATAATGGGATTTAATGTACACTGGGACCAGATGATGGCGGCCATTTAAAAAAGAGATGTTTAATAAGAGAGGTCCCTTAATAACAGGCAGCAGGGTTCAGGTCATTATGGAAGCAGCACGGTGTTTCACTGGGTGTCACAAACCATGTGCTAGTTTTATGGGGTTCCTGACAAAGCTTTGGGATGAGACATAGCAACCATTGCTGTCACCTATTGGGCTATTGGGCATAATGTTTTAATGTTGTCTTTGAAAGGGGCTCCTGCATTTAGGAGAGAGGCATTTTCTCTCTTTCTCAAACACACATAAGCACAAACACACGGGCCTGGGGGCCAGCACTGAGTAATTTGGGTGCTTCAGGAAATCTGCTTTGCTCTGAGAAAAAGGGCCTCAATTTCAAAACTAAAATTTTGTAGCCGTCCAAGGGTGAAGGGTGAGGTGCACATGCAGTGTGTGCAAAATGAAGCAGTATGACTCCCATTCCTTGTAACGGGAGTCCCACAGCTAAATCCCCAGGCACCATGCTGAAAATTAACCCCCAAGTCCTCATCACAAGCAGGGCCTTCTTTTAACACTTTGGTATTTCATCGCAGGGAGGCCTGGGAGAGGGGGAAGTATGGACCATTTTCCTTTGCTGTTTAACTTTAAATAGCCAACTGTTTAATTTTTGAGGTGTTTAATGGTACAGCTTTCAATCTAAGACAGCTGTCATGCACCATGAGTACTATCATTCCATTCAAAACCTACAAGGGCATGCAGAGAGAAAGGGTCACACATGCTCCTAGGAGAGGCCACGGGATGCACCATGGTCTGGAAACACAACTCATGTCCAAGGCAAATTATTCTATTTGTCCCCTGATGTGAGAGAAGTGCGTGAAAAGTACGGTGTTCCTCTTATGCAGGCCTCACCTAGGATCACGGTGTTAACTGCTCACAACGCACACGACCAGTCTCCGAGTTTTAGAAGCAGAATATTTCGTCCATCCCGCCAAGGAGAAAAGCTCTGAAGTTCGTGATACCTGAACTTCCAGTGTCAGAGGCTGAATTTCTGGAAAAGTACTCCGCAAATTAGAAGTGGTATGTCAGGGGCGCACAAGCCACCAGATGAAATGATTTTCCTCAATGACAGGTAATTTAAGCCAATTATATTAAAATTATTATAGCAAAACAAACGTTGGTATCCTGTGGAGTGGAATTCAAGATTTGTACGAATTTTTAAGATAAAATGAAAGACCGCCATGGAGTTCTTCTTTGAGAAAAGCTCACTGACTTTTCTCTTAGGGCTGAGTAGGTGGGAGACCTGGGTGGGGGTGGGGGGTGTCCTGTGGGCTCAGAGCCAGATGCTTTGACTCAGCCTCCCCTTGCCAGGGCAGATCCATGGGTCTCTTTGGGAAGTCACTGTTGGCCCTTGGTGCAATCTTTTTCACCCCACCCCTGAGTCAGAATTAATTTCTCCCTCCTCCCAAAGTCTCTCAGCACTGTTTGAACATTTATCATAGCATTTACCACCATCTGTCTGGTATCTGAGTTCTGTGTATTCGGACTACCCCCCTCCACTGTGAGTTCCTAGAAGGCAAGGTCTCAGTCTTGTTCAACTTGGTGCTGCCACTTCCCTCCCACAGAGCCCAGCACACTGTCAAACAGAACAGATCTTTGCTTGTTGAATTTTGGTGAATGAACTAATTGAATGAATGCATAAACACGTTTGTGCATGGATGGATGGATGGATGGATGGATGGATACAGACACCAAGTGTTTTAGGACTTTGGGAGGCAGGGAGCATTCTGTATCCCAGCACTTAGGGCCAAATTCTTTGCAGCTATAGGTCTTTCACCAACCTTTGAAAAAAGTCAATGGGATACAGATAAGAGTTGAGGATAGCTGAATTTAATTGTATGCAGCTCCTTGAGGGCATACTGGGTTCTATTTCAATTTATGTCTCCTTCAGGGGCCTAGAACCAAGCGTTTCTCAATATCCTAGGAGCATTAATAAATATTTATTAAATGGCATTGGATTAAAATGAATTGATTTGAATCACCCTGCTCGTTACTCCCACAATGGCCTCATACTCCCAGTCTGGGAGAGCTGTTACTTAACCAAGTCCAGGGCTGAGAGGAGAGCATCTGATCTCCTTCTAGGGACACCAGTGGGTGGAGGGCTGCTTACTGAAGCCAACAGGAGAATGTGACACACGCGTGCAGCACAAGTACCAGCAAAGACTAGCCAGCTGTTCTCCAAATATCTTTCGGAGCACACACTGGCTTACATTTTTCATCTCACCTTGCTGTTCGGTACAAGCCATGGAACTGAGTTCTGGCCAACCGATGGATTGTGAGAAGGGCCGCTTCCAGAACTGGCCCATCGAATCTCGCACATGGCATCCCCCACGCCCTGTCCCTTTCTGCAGCCTGACCCCATGAATATAGATACCTTGGACGGTGAGTAAGGAAAATGACAGAGCCAAGCTGGAAGGAGCCTAGATCCCTGAATCACAACTTGCAGGGGAGCTGTCTCCTAAGAACACCCGCTGGGAACTTATATAAGCAAGAAATAAACCTTTGATGTCTTCAGTAGGGTTGCCAAATAAAATACACCCAATTAAATTTGAATTTCAGACAAACTATGAGTAATTTTTAGTATACGTATATCCCAAATATCGTACGGAACATAGTTACACTAAGAAAAGTATCTGAAATTCAAAAATTAGGATCTTTTTCTTCTTAACTGGCAACCGTAGCCTTTCCCTATTTGGGAGTTTATTGCAGTAGCTAGCATTACCTTAATTAATATACCTTGTTTTGTTTATCAGAAGCAGAAGGGCCATAGCGCCTGAGCTGGGATTCTGGCCTGGGAGGAGGGGCTGTCTCCAAGTCCTCTTGACAATTCTTGACCCTACGACACGTCCTTCTGGAGACTGGAGCATCTTGTGTGGACAGGGCCAAGGGGAAAACTGGGAAAGATGGTGACAGTTTATAGTTAGTTCATCCTTTTTTCCTATGAGCCTATTTTTCTTTAACTGCCTCTTCTGCTATGCCAGCTCTATGGGAACGAGGATGGTCGTGGGTTTTCCTTCTGTATCTGCCTTACTAGGTACCTGGTGAAAGCTGGGTTCCTGCTTGTGGTGGGAAAGTGGCATAGCCGCTGGGGAAGAGCATATAGGAAGGCATCCTAGGATGGACCTGCCTAGGACCTTAAGGAATACAACCGGAAGTGTGCAGAACACTGTCAGGTCAGTGACGGCCTCCACAACTCCCTCCTCTGTCCCGCAAATACCCAGGGCAGCATAAAGCCTGGGAGCGTGGGCTCTGATTTACTCTCACGAGCCTGTGTTCAAATACCACCTCCCACCTCTTGGGTCCTGGGTGATCTCGGGTCAATTATTTAACCTCCCTGACTTGCAGTTGTCCTTAGCTGTAAACTGGGACAACAATGATCCTCGCCTCGCCAGAGCCTCTTAGGAAGGAGACCCAAGGGGTGCTTGACCCACAGTGAAAGGAAGATCTGAAAATGTGCACGCTTCCTGATGATGACGTCAGGTCACCGCTCTTTCCACCCTCCCCCTACAAAATGCCTTTGTATAACTATCTGGGGTAAAGTGTGTGATAGATAAACTTTAAATCACATTAAAGAGGGAGCGGTGACCTGGGAGCATTGATGTCACCATAGCCACGCACGTCTGTCTGCATCCCCATTCTCCCAGTCTTGTCCTGTTGATTAGGTTGGGTGAGGCACAACAGGCAAATGGAGAGCAAGGTGGGGAGTGGAGGGGGGTGGCACGTCGATTTCCACCCCGTAGCATGACGTGTTTATTAGTGTGTACATACGTTAAACGCAGCAGCTGGTTTTCCCTGAGTTAAATAGCAGTCATGCCCAACTGGCTCTCCATGTACCATTACTCCAAGTGATTGAGCCAATTTCTCCCTCTGCCATGAGTTTAAGTTGTAAACCTCTCAGCCAGACAGGGAGGCAATGATGGGCTGCCTGTTGTGATTATTATTAACCTCTAGGATTATGCTCACAAGACCAGGGGGTCTGAGGAGAAGCCCAGGGTGAGGCTGAAGACCTCAGACTCCCACCCACCAGCCTCTGCCCAGTCCACAGGCACGTACGTGTTCACTTTGGCCTTGCAGGGAGGCTCCAGCCCACCCGCCTGGGGTGAGTGACCCCTTGCGCTGGGGAAGGGCGCAGTGTTGGACGTCCTCTGTTCTGTTTGGCTGGGGACAGGAAGGGGGGTTTTGGGAAAACTGGGAAAGTTGTAGAAAGCTGGGTGCTTTGATACTCAAAAGTCATTTGCCAGCTGTGATTTATTTCTTTTTGCCATATATTTATTAGCCAGAGGCAAAGTTATCCATCTGAAACTTGCAGGGACAGTGGCCACCTCCTAGTTGCTAGCTGGTTCACACGGATCATAATTGTGCTGGGGACCAAGAGTCAGAGGGTCGCAGGGCTGCTATAGAGTGTTCAGCAAGCTCTCTCCATCCCAAATCCATAGCCCTCCTGGCTTTCTGTCTTCCATTCCCTATTTCTTTCCCCAAAGAAGTGCTTCCTTGTTGACTAATCAGAAATCAGAGGCGGCATTCCCTGAATGCAGGCAGCTTGTTTTGCTTTTCTCAACATTTTGGTGTCTGCAAAAATCTCTGGGAAGGAACGACCCACCCCCCAGCCCCTCCCTCCCCATTGCTTAGGGGTGTTGTTGTTGCTTCTTTGTTAAATAGCCAAGTATACCTGTTGTGGCACACTGAGCACAGGATGCAGACAAAGCAAACATAATTTGGCCCTTGGAAGGTTACTGTCTCATAAGCAAGGCTGGAATCTCCAAGTGCAGATGGTGAGCATGTGGGGGCTGTACTGTTGCTTCCTTGTTGTCCAAAATAAAAGTTGGGGGGAGAGGGGGTGGGAAGGTGCTTGGGTTCATAGGTACCCAGCCTCCCCCCCACCCCCCCACCACAGGAACCTGTTTGGGATTAAAAATAACAAAGTAATCAAAGAAGCCCAAATCTGACCTCTCCATTTCCTCTGATTTTGTTAAGCTCCTTCCCAGTCTCTTGGAGAGGCCCCTGCCCACAGATTGATAAACTCTGTAGTTTATGTAGAACGAATATTGATTTGATAGGCTTAAAAAATTTAAGTCATGCCTCCCACTTATTTCTGCCATGCCCCGTACTGAATACTGCTTACTGCTTACTAACACACAGTGAGGAATTACTCAAGGGCTCTGGCCATTTACTCCTCCAGACAACTCCATGAAGTGGTCACTGCCCTTATTCCTACTACAGCTCAAGAAACTGAGGCAGAGAGATGAAGCAACCTTAGCCACATAGCTAAGAAGAGGGGCAGCCAACACCCACACTCTCAAATCCAACCCCTTGGGTTTGGGCTCTCTTGCGGGGGGTGGGGGTCTGTTTTCCTGGGGATTGAACACTGAGGACTGCCCCCTCTCCCCAAAGCAATTGCTAGGGGGCCAAGAGTGTAAGTCTGGAACAGGATTCTCCTGTGGCCTGAGTTTCTTCACAATTCCCTACAAATGATGAGGGAAAAGTTAAGTTTTCAGCTTAACCCACTAGGGGAAGCAGTAGAGGAAATGGTGAGGAAAAGCTTTACCGAGGGACATCCTTTGTAGTGACGGAATTTAGGGAAAGATATTCACAGTGCTAGTGTAACATGTCAGGAATCGTGAGAAGAGAGCCCAGTCCAGGAAAGAGGTAAAGGCCCTGAATATGTTGGTTGCAGGAAGATGGGGCATTGCAATGTCTGTCTTTCACACCCTGGGGCCTCTAGGTTGAAGGGAAAAAATCGAAGCAGGAGATTAATATGAAAAATGGATAGGCTGGTAGAGCTCTTGCATTAATCGCCAAATGAGGACCCCCAGGCCCTTGTGCCCCCTTATATACATTAGGCATGACTGGAAAGCAAGGCAGTTAACTTTCCAATGAGCACACTAGAGCTTAGACAACCAAGAAGGGTTGCCCTCTTCAAAACGCTTCATAGATTCCAAACCGAAAGAAACTTAAAACATCATCTAGCCCAATCTCCCCATTTGGTCAGAGAGGAAGCAGAACAGAGAGGCAGTACGGTGTTCCCCAAGCCATAGGCCACTTCGAGCCAGGACTTGGGACCAGAGCCCTTTGGAGCCATCCTGAGGCTGTCCCTGAAGTCAGCCCATCATTCTTGGAAATCTTGTGAAACTACCTGCGAAGTATGTACATACATAGCATGAATCTTTGCCAAGTCTCCAGCTGTGGCATATCTTGCCCATAGAGGAAAGATTTGATTTTCAAAACAAGCACAAGGGGGTGATGAAGCTGGATAATAAAATTTGAGGTCAAAACTGGTGGGACAGGAGAACAGGAGGCTGAGATTCTCCTGTGGCTCATAACCTAGCAATAATAGCAATAGAGTTGTAAAAAGTGTATCAGCTTTCCCCTTGTGGCCAGTGTGAAGCATGTCATATACATTTGGAGATATATTATCTATCTGTATCTCTTTATATATATGTGCATGGGTATACATATAAATACTTACACACACACACACACACACACACACACACACACATTCTGACATGCTAGTTTAAAATTGATCCTGGTGCTTCGTAGTCATGATTCCCACAGGCAAAATCCATGAGCGTGTTCTTTTGGGGGTTAGCAATGGTGATAATCCTACAAAGAAGCAGTGTGCCTTACCATCTGGGCTTTGGAATCAGACTAACATGGTTGTCAAACCCAGACCTGTCATTTAATAGCGATATAAAATTTGGCAGATTTCTTAACTTGAGCCCTGAGGTCTGTTACCTCAAAGAAGCTAATGAACTTGGTCACGATCCCACAGTTTGTGAGGGGCAGAGCTGGGACATAAACGTGGGTCTATCACATTCCCCAAGCCACCCCTCTTTCGGGCACTCCCTGCCTGTCCCCCATGCTTACAGAAGCAGAGGACTCTTCCCTCTGAGGAAGGTGGTCGTCCAGATTGGAGGGGAGGCCCATAACTTGCCCAACCTTTTCTTTTTAAAGCCATCTCTTCTGTGTGTGCAAGGAGCAAATAGGTTAAATCAGATATGATTCTAGTGGTATGTATGTCAGACTGAAGCTTTAAAACAAAGTTCTCTCCCACTCCCTCACCCAGGTCTAAAATTAAAATGCCAAAAATATTGCCAGGAAGAGAAATTTGGTGAAGATCAGGAAAGACTATAAATTGACTACAGACTCTACTGCAAGACTAGGATTTCTCTGGTTTATTAAAGCCCCAATATATAGGAGCTCCCAGTCATCTGAGGGGATTTTCTTTCAGGGGAAAGACCGCAAATAAACTGCACCGATATCTGTGTGGAAGCTCTTTTCAAAGACTTAATAATATCCCATTTTCTCAGAAAGAGACTTTTCCTTCTATTGAGTTTACTGCCTATCGAGTGCCTTCAGTAACAAGGAAAAAAAAAAAAGGAATCATGGAGGATGATAATATTTTTTTTTTCTCCCTCCACATCTCTTCGGCATGTTCTGGAATGTTTACTTATTGATTTTTGTTTGTTTGTTTGTTAGGCAGATTGGAGAGAACATGGTGAAATTATAAGAACACTGGAATTCCAATCAGAAGGCTTGGATTCAAGGCCAGCTATGCCAAACACTTCTGTGCAACCCTGGGCAAGTCACTTAACCTCTCTGTGCTTCAGTGGGCTCTCCTGCAAAAAATGGGGATCTTATATGGAAAATGCCTTGACCGTTTTAAAGCATTTGTCCTGTTCTTTGAGAAGAGCCGTGAGACCTCTTCCTAATTTACTGTCTCTTGGTGAGCAAGTTACTTTCCCTCCTTGGGGCCCCAGGTTCCTTGTGGATTGCATGAAAATATTAGACCGGTTTTCTTGCCAAGCCCACTCTCGTTATGAAATTCTAGGATACTCTGTAAACTATGTCAGATACACTGAAATTAGGTGCCAGCACCTTCTGACTGAAAGAAGGTATAAAGGGCGTGTGTCTAAAGGAAGAGGTCCCTCCTTACAGTTTTGATTCTCATGACGAGGGAAGCAAGGTGTTGGGAGTCGCCTACCTCCACAAAGGAATGGGCAAAGGAGGAGACCGCAAGCCAGGCTTTGCCCGGGGCAGGAAATGGTAAGGTGCCTCTGTCAGTGATGGCTCTTGGTGGTTTCTAGAAAGGAAAGGAAATATCAGTGGTGAAGCCATGGCCAGGTCATAGAGGAAGGAGCGGGGGATGGGGGCCGGGCAGCTGTCGTTACAGGAGTGTTTAGCTGTGACCTAAATAAGGTGTCCTTGGTACAGAGAGGGGGATGGAAAATTAGATATAGATACAGATACAGATATGCTACTTTGAATCAGGGCCAGAAACACATTTGTTCCTCTCCAGTTTAGAAACCATGCCCAAACTCTATACACCCAACTCAAAGCAGATGGCATAACTAAAGGTTGCTACTTCCCACCACAGGGCCTTTGCACTTGATGTCTACCCCCTCTTCCCCCCATCCTCCTATGCAAATCTCTCCCTCCATCACACTCAAAAAGCACTTCCCTAGAGAAATCCTCCCTACTAGGGCATTATCTGCAGCAGCCTCCTGCGCCCTCAGGCCCTCTGCCCTGCTTTATTGTTTTCACAGCACTTGTTACTACTGGAAATTGTTTCCTTTGTATACTGGACTGCTTGTTTATTTCCTGGCTCCCCTCCCTGGAGCCTCCCTAGAGCTCCCCTTGCTAATGTAAGCTTCCTGAGGGCAGAGAGGGCTGGGCTCTTTCATTCAGGTGGTTGTATCCAATGCACCAGAACAATGTTTGGTTGTGTAGGCTCCTAAAAAATGTTTGTTCAAAGACTTGAAAACAAAACAAGAACTCTACACCCTTTTTTTTCCCCCTCTCTCCCCAGGAAGACTTTTGAAACAAACAGGCCAGCGTGTTCCTGAGAAGGAGGGTTTCAGGTCCAAATAATTAGCAGCGGAGGAAGTGAGAGGAGCGCGTCTGTGTCCTTCCACAAGCTCCAAGGTAGCCATGCTGATCGTTCTGCAGCTATTTTTACTTATCCTGCTTCTGAAAGAAATGTCCTCCTGCAGCGTGATAACCCTGCTCTCTAAGGGTGTGCCAGCCAAGGAGAAGGCAGGTGAGTGACAATGCCTGGAACTTGTATAGCCCTGAACCCAGTACCTTCACATCATTTCTCCATTTTATAAACGAAAATGACTTTGATGACTGAGCTCAACAAGATCCGGACTTGGGTCCACGTCCGCCCACAGCTGGCGCACCTGCCTTTGCATGTAAACATTCTACAGATGAAGCCTGGTGTGCTGGCTCCCCTGTGATAGGTCACACTTGACTGCCAGCTGGGCTGGCTGGCGGGGACTTGAGGCAGGGAGGCACTTAGGGCACCGGGCTCGAGGAAGCCTCACCCTCAGGGCATTTGCATGATTCTGAGTGAAGCCTCCAACCTTCCGCATCCCAGGTACCCTGCTTGTCCCCGCTAGTCCTGGCCCGGCTTGTTGGAGCTTTCTGCACGTTTTCTGTTCTTTTCTATCATGTCACAGGATACGTCTTTGTCTAGAAATGCCTTCAAAATAATTAGAGGGTAGTTGTATCTTGGGGAGGATTTGTCTCACTTAGCTTTCAACCTCCCTCCCTTCCTTCCTTCCACTTCTTGGCAACCTCTCCTCCAAAAGGCAACTGGAATTATTTTTTCAAAAGGACAGATTTGTCACTCTTCTAAGTGGAAACTCTTCAGAGACTCTTCTCATGGTCTGTATTTTTAAAAATAATAGGGGCGCCTGGGTGGCTCAGTCGGTTAAGCGTCCAGCTTCAGCTCAGGTCATGATCTGGTGGTTCGTGGGTTTGAGCCCCACTTCGGGCTCTGTGGTGACAGCCCAGAGCCTGGAGCCTGCCTCAGATTCTGTGTTTCCCTCTTTCTCTGTCCCTCCCCTGCTCACGCTCTGTCCTCTCTCTCTCAAAAATAAATAAACGTTAAAAAATAATCATAATAAGGGGGCGCCTGGGTGGCTCAGTAGGTTAAGTGCTGGCTTCGGCTCAGGTCATTATTTCACGGTTTGTGGGTTCGAGCCCCACGTCTGGCTCTGTACTGACAGCTCGGGGCCTGGAGACTGCTTCGGATTCTGTGTCTCCCTCTTTTTTTCTGCCTCTCCCCTGCTTGTGTACTCCCTTTCTTTCTCTCTCCCAGAAACAAACATTAACTTTTTTTTAATAATAGTAATAAAAGGCCTAAGCTCCTTGGCATGGCCTTTAAGACCTTTACGAGTTGGCACTCTGCTGCCTCATGAACCTTGTCATGTTTCCATGGCTTTGGACAGGCTGTGCCTTCTGTCCGAGGTAGCCTTCTCTGTCCTTCTGGACCAGAATCACGTACCCTTCAAAGCCTAATTCCAAGGTCACCCATGGTCAGGATGGCTCAAGAGTTGGAGCAAAGCCGCTATGAACCAGCTCACCACCGGCGGCCAGAGGGGTAGCCAGATCTAGGAGGTTAGTGCTAGGTAGAGGGCTCCCAGGGCTCCCTCCCTTCTCTCACTAATGCGGTACGTGCAGGGAGAGTCTGGGGGGTGCTAACTTTATAGCCGGGCTGAGTGACTCCAGCCTTTGAACGGACTTGTTTAGTGTGGATCCAAGTTGTTGGTAATGAAATGGAATCAGGTTCCCCAGTATCCTGGGGCCTCTCTGCCCACCCAGGGCCTATGTGCAGACTTTGCACTTTGGCATCAGACTTCCAGAACCGCCGAGGTCAGGCATGTGTGGCTTTCCAGTGCAGGCCCTGCACAGCCTAGCCTTTTGCCTGGATCTCCTCTTCACCGCTTGTGGTCTCAGCTCTCACCCATCTGTTTTTCTTCCTCCTCTGTGTCTCACTTTTCTGTCTTTGCACGATCTTGAGAAGCCAGCCAAAGTCAGGCTGACATTTTGGCCGGGTCTCCCCAAGGAGCTCAGATCTGAAGTCTTTATTCCTGGAAAGAAAGCTAATGCATGTGTGTATGCGCTGGTTTGGGAGAGGCTTAGAGAAGCATGCTGTGAGAAGAACTAAAGCGATAGATAGATAAGTAAGTAAGTGCTAGGCACTCTGGAGTAGCTGTGCTGAGTGATTTTTCATACTTTTTCTCATTTAACCTTCTAGTCATGACTGCTACATGTCCCCTTTGAAGATGGTTCTGTTACCCATTTCCAAATGAGAAAATTGAGGCTCAGGGAGTTACAAAAGAGGCCCAAGGGCAAAGCACGAATGAAGAGGGCTCGTGTCCAGATTGGTCTTCCAGACTTCAGCTCATAACTATTTGGGAGACCCCGAATAAGTCCCTTTCCGTCTCTGTGTCTCAGTTAAATTGCATCTGTGCCAGGGAAGTGAGGAGATCTACTCCTGCCTGCTTTACAAGATGTTTAGCATGGCTGAATGGGACACAGAAGGTGATGCGTTATGTAAGTTAGTAATCATGCTTATGGAAGGTGAAACCCCATGAGATCTGGGAGAGAACAGAATTAACACAAGACACTGGGAATGATTTATATGTTCCTCATTTAAAAAAAATTTTTTTTTTAATTTTTTTTTTTTAACATTTATTTATTTTTGAGACAGAGAGAGACAGAACATGGATGGGGGAGGGGCAGAGAGAGAGGGAGACACAGAATTGGAAGCAGGCTCCAGGCTCTGGGCCATCAGCCCAGAGCCTGACGCGGGGCTCGAACTCACGGACCGCAAGATCGTGACCTGAGCCGAAGTCGGATGCTCAACCAACTGAGCCACCCAGGCGCCCCTAAAATTTTTTTTTAAATGTTTGTTTATTTTTGAGCGAGAGAGAGACAGAGTGCGAGCGGGAGAAGGGCAGAGAGAGAAGGAGACACAGAATCTGAAGCAGGTTCCAGGCTCTGAGCTGTCAGCACAGAGCTGGACATGGGCTGGAACTCATGAACCACAAGATCATGACCTGATTCGCAACTGGATGCTTAACTGACTGAGCCACCCAGGCACTCCTGTTCCCCGTTTTGACTGGAGCCTGTCTGTATCTTTTATTCTGAGAGATTCTCATCCTTCACAATCCAGGCTCTTTGGAGAGACTGTGGGACTTCATGCTTTTCAAAAGATGGTTTTATTTGGGCCTTCAAGATTCTGTCATAGGCGCCTGGGGCAGGGCACAGTGGCGACGGATGGGTAGTGGGGATAAGGTTTTAGTGGCAGTGGGGAGTGGGGATGGTAGTCCACAAGCCCTCCTCCTTCAGGAGCTACCCCGTTTTATCAGATTGTGCAAATTACATATCATTTGCATAAAAATCTAGCAAACATATGAGCTGTGGTTAACTACTCATCATAAAGTTTGTTGTCATGTAAATGTGTTTAAGCATTTCTATTTTGTCACTTCCTTTCTGTATTTTAGAGTCTGTGTGTTTTCAGGTGCCTTGGTTTTCACAGACCTTGCCGGTCCTATGCGCTTTGCCTTGAATGCCTACATATACAACAGCCCTGGGTGGGATGTGCGAGGCTTTACTCTTTCTTCAGTTTTTGAGGTTGAGTTTTAGAGCCTTGGCCAGACAGATCAAAGTTCAAATCCTGCCTCTGCCACTTACTAGCTGTGTCTGGGGCAAATTGTTTAAGCCTCGTCTCATCTGTGAAATGGAGAGGGTAATGTTTATGCGTGGCTACATTTCAAAATCGGTGTGAGTTTTAATATAACGTGTAAGGTGCCTGGTTCATGTCTGCATTGTAGTAAGTGCTCAATAATTGTAGCTGTTTTTTATCATAGTTCCCCCCCCCACCCCCGCCAACCTAGTTGGACTCACAGAGATGGCTCCCTGCAGGGTGGCCTTGTTGACAGTGTCTTTGTGAGAAGGAAGAATGGGCTGTAGAACTCATCATAATCCTGTCTCTTGAGTGGCTATGAAGAGGGTTTTGATGGAAGTCCAAGCAGTGGACAGGAGAGGACTGGGCTGCTGGTTAAACTCCAGGCCCTCAGCTCCCTCTCTCTTCCGGCTACCTTAAATCCCGGTATTCCACTGAGGGCCAGGCTGAGACCCAGAAGCACATGCACGAGGGCCCCCAAGTTCAGCCCCCAAGTGTAATTTCAGGACCCCTCGCAATACTCTCCTCCTGGGATGGGGGCCTGCTATGTTCCTCCTGCCCCAGATGCTGGGATTGGTAGGAGGAACCAAGGAAAGGGGCAGCATCACAGGAGGAGGAAAGAAAGAAGCTGCATGGTGGGGAGTGAACCAGACTAGGCAGAACCTAGAAAATAATCCTGAATCCTCCCTGCTGTAGGCCAACAGAGCAATTCACAGCACTCTTATGGGCCAGCAAAGTCTGCAGGCCCTGGGGGATCATCAGAAACCACCCTGGCCTATCTCCCTGGATCAGGCTGAAGCCCAGGCTGGTTAAAGAGCCCATCCAGGAATTGTGGGGTGGGGGTGAGGGGAGGTCTCATCCTAGATTCCTATTCTAGAATCACCTGAGCCATTGGTGGAAAATGCATGTTCCTGATCTCCAACCTAAAACCTACCCAATCACTGTTTTTAGGAGTATGAGGCTCAGGAACCTGTATTTCTTTAATTATTTTTGAGAGACACAGAGAGAGAACACGAACAGGGGAAGTGCAGAGAGGGAGGGAGACGCAGGATCCCAAGCAGATTCCACGCTGCCTGCGTGGAGCCTGACACAGGGCTGGATCCCACAAACCTTGAGATCGTGACCTGAGCCGAAATCAAGAGTCAAAAAGGCTTAACCCACTAAGCCACCGAGGTGCCCCAGGAACCTGTATTTTAAACAGATAACCTGGAAATGTTTGAAGGTTAAGAATGGAAGGGTCTTAGAAAAGGATCTAGAAAAAAAACTCGGTTGATTTTAAACGTATGCAAATTAGATTCAAGACAAGATGGGCAACAAAACATTTTGGTTTGACAAATGTGTATTGTATACCTAGCGTGTGCTAGGAACTCGTTCAGCCAGCAAGCTGCCTCCCAGTTTAGAGGGAAAGCTACTTTGTAAAGAGCTAGCAGCATGCATGTGCAATGTGCCAAAGAGGTGTCCAAGGGCTGGAACCTGGAACCAGGAAAGAGGAACCAGGAAGGAGGAGCCTGAAGTGGAACAGGGAAGCCTAGGCATTTTTCCATTTTTAAGGTCCAGTATTGTCCATAGAAGACAGACTATGCCCTAGCTTTCATTTCTCTTAAACCACAATGCAGGGAAGCCTCCCCTGCCTCTTGGACGTTATCCTTCTTGGAGATGATGAAAGGAGACGGACAACTGGTTCACTTCTATTTGCTCATCTGAAACTTGGGCTCCGTGTGGCTCTGCGTGCCTCATCTTGGCCAAAGTAAAGGAACTTTCTGCTTTACTCTTCTCCAGCAAAAACAGCAGTGAGTCAAAATAAACAACCTTTGGAATCCAAACGCTGGCTCCTCCTCCGGAAAGGCAAAATATTTCTCCTCTGTGTTGATGGAGGCCCGCAGGATGCGGGACACGGCTGTGTGCGCACGTTCAGCGCGCGCCCGCCCACCTGCGCACAGGACCGGGCAGTGACCGGGTGGGACCATCGTGGTGCACGGAGGTGCTGGCTGCAGCGGCGGGGGAGGGGGGCATCACTTTGGGATGTTTTAACAGGGGATAGTTTTTAAAAGTCTGGTTAAGTGAAGTTGACTTTGTGCGGCTCACAGGCCTTCGTCCCGCTAGCGGGCCGCCTCCGCCCCCTCGCGGTGTCCGCTCTCCCTCCGGGCTCCTCAGCGCTTGACCTCCAGCCGCCCCAGGCCTCGGCGCACCCCTGGGCCACGCGCGGCCCCTTCCTCCAAGCCCTGCTGACCTCTAGTGGTCACCAGGTGGAACTGAACAGGACGCCGGGCCAGAGTGGGAAGCAAGGTCTGTCTCACCTGCGCGGTCCTCACCCGCCCTGTTTGCACATTAGAATCACCTGGAGCTTTGAAAAGACGCCCCCACTCCCCCCGCCCCGTGTCCAGGCCCCACCGCAGGGCAGTTAAGTCAAAGGCTCCCACGGTGGGACGTTGGCATCGGTATTTTGTTAAGCCCCCCAGGTAATTGTGCCATGCAGCTGCCACGACTGACAGCTCTTGCTGTCCAAAGCAGGCATTTGCCCACGTCTGATGCGCTCGTGGGAGAGTCGGCGGAGGTGATGTGAGTGTGTGAATACGGCTGAGTATGTCTGTCCTCATGTGGGCCCCAGTCCAGTGTCTGGGCACCACTGTCTTGGCTTTTGGACCCACCAATAGCATGTGTTTGACGCTGTGTCTGCCTCAGGTGTGGCTGTAAGGGGGTCCTGAGCTTCAGCAGGTGGCTGAATGGGGGAAGGAAGGGAGCTGCGATGGAACTCACGCCCTAGGCACAGATTCAAGAAGCAAAGGGTCCTGCCAATATCTTGTGTCCTTAAGGCTCCAAGCAGCTGGTTTTACAGCCCCTTTCCCCTGTTCCCACTGGTCACATTCTTTGTTCCTGGGAAGTTCTTCCTGTTGTCTCTCACTCGAGCCCCTCTCAAGAAGAGTCTAGATTTTTTTAAAGCTTTTATTTACTCATTTAAGTAATCTGTACACCCATCATAGGGCTCAAACCCAGGACCTCAAGATCAAGAGTGGGACGCTCTTCCCACTCAGCCACCCAGGTGCCCCGAGAAGAGTCTAGGCTGAACGAGTGCCGGCTCGCCCCTCAGCTCTGGTCGCAGGTAGGATTGGTCACCCTGCCTGGGGCTGCAGTCCCCAAGGCTGCCTGGAGGGGCTGGGCTGTCTCCTTCAGGTGCAGGACCCCATCAGGCATCGATGGAATGGGTTGGAAGGGAGAAGAGCCAGAGACAGCACAATTAAATTAATTTCCAGCAGCTGCGTGGGATTAAAATTACCCACTTCTCCCCGGTCTCTGTCTAATGTTCCTGAAAACAATCTCCTGATCCTCTCCTTCTACATGTTTCTCTTCCCTCATGGTCACAGCTTTTGGTAAATTTATTCCCGATTGCTCTGCCTTTCGTTACCCTCAGCTCGTTGGCTGGGGGAGAGCACAGCCCTGGAGAGATGGACCCCACGTTTGAGCAGCCTGACCCTCTCCCTGCCAGACTTGCCGAGGGGGCTGGGCAGGGCCAACCTCAGGGAGCAGCATGGCCCTCAGCAGTGGGACGGGCTGTCAGGGTGCCTCAGCCCTCACGGGGTCCCCAGGTGACCTGGAGCCTTGCGCTCCCCATGCAGGCCCTCCCAGGGGGCAGAGGAAAGGCAATACTGTAGGTTACAGTGGGAGCCAGACTTGGGGGCGAGGATGCAGGCTCAAAGCCTGTGCTTCCCGTAGCCAGCATGTCTGTTCCCCGAGCCTTCGTCTTGCCTTCTGTGAAATGGGGAAGAGGTGGTCTATCATACAGGTTGTCATGAAGACTAGGTGAGATGATGTACAGAAAAAATATCTCCACAACATACAGATGATGGGTAGACCCTCCCATGGTAGGTGATCATCCGTAACGTTACGGTGGACAGTAAGAGCACTGACTGAGTGCACGTTACCGGATGACGGACAGGATGACGTTTTAAGCATCCTTCACCTGTTATGTAATTATCACGCCAATGCTCTGAGGTGAATCTTTTTATCGTCCCCACTTACAAATGGGAACATGAGGTAGACAGATATCAGGGGACGTGTCCAAGGACATCTGGAAAGTAAAAAATGAGCTCTGGGGGCACCTGGGTGACCCAGTCAATTGAGCATCCAACTTTGGCTCAGGTCATGGTCTTGTGGTTCATGTGTTCGAGCCCTGCATCAGCCTCTGTGCTGACAGTGCAGGGCCTGCTTGGGACTCTCTCTCTCTCTCTCTCTCTCCCCCCACCTCTCTCTCTCTGCTCCTCCTCCACTTGCGAACGCATGCATGTGCTCTGTCTCTAAATAAATAAACAAACAAACAAACTTAAAAAAACAAGTTATCTCTGGAAATCTGGTGCCGTGTCCTCAGAGAATGTACCGCAGGGCTGAGCACATACTAACTTAGGCATGGTGTTCGCTTAACATCTGTGATGTGGGAACATATGCACATCTTTGCACGTTGTCACCGTGTAGTCCCAGGCCCCGCGTGTCCCCTCCTGGAAGAGTTTTCCCAAAGGGGCCACCTCTTAGAGAAGCAAAAGAGAAACAAACTAATCTCTGGAACTAGTAGCGAAAACCAGCAGGAAGGCAAGCCGGGTGCCTTTGGACAGAGAGATTCCCAGGGAAGCAGCCGGGCCCACAGGGTGGGGCAGTCGGTCACCCACACCTCGAGTTTTGAAGAAGCTCATGGGAATGGGAACAGGCTTGCTATGACACTGCCCTCTCCTGGATGAGCCCGTTTCTTTCTGGGGCCTTTGGGGCCCCTCCCTGGGAGCATGGGGGGCCACTCTCCACGCCGGAGTCCGCTCATCCCAAAACCTCACCTGTCCACGATGGCAGTGATGCTTTGTACATAGGTGACACTGAATGGAATTTAATTTTGAGTTCTCCTCCTCCCTGATCTGCTGAGGGGACCTGGGGGTGGGGACCGAGACTTGCGTCTGCCCTTTCCTGGCTGTATGACTGTGGCCACGGTACCACCCCTGCAGTCATCTCTAAGGTCTCATCCGGTTTCAGTCTGGTTGGTCTCTGTCGGCTGTGGCCCACCATGGTCACTGCACTGGGACCGTGTGTCGTCACGGCAGAGGAAATGGGTGAATGAGGGCAAATGTCGTCCTGGCTGTGCCACTGCGCATGTAGCTTTATTTCAGGGTCAGAATCAGGATTCAGGGGCAGTGTGGTTGTGACGTGGGGAGTGGTCCATGCTCCCAAATGCCTCAAAGGGATAAGAGGAAAAGCCGGAGCGAAGAAGAGGCACGGCCAGAGAACCGGCCCAGTCCCAGCTGTCCCCTGGCATAGCACGTGCTTTGCACCAGCTCCTGGCTGAGGCTCGTAGAGAGGCTAACTCATTTAGGCCTTGAAACAACCCTCCCAGGGTGGCTACTATTATCCCCATTTTACAGATGAAGACACTGAGCCATGAACACGTCACACAGCTGGCAGCTGGCAAGAGTAGCATTTGAAACTGGAGGTCTAGCTCCAGTGTTCACTATTCTCACCTTTATATTCTATTGTTTTCCAAGGAGTGTCCCCATCCAGGTCTAGAGACTCATTTGGGAAAGGGTGGATCCCACACTGAAACACTGCCCAGGCAGCCCCTCCGTTTCAGAGGAAGGCCCTGGTGGGGCAGACAGGGGCGGCCTCACAGCTGGCGGGAAGACCTGCTTGTTGGATGCTGGGGACCTGGCAGAGAACTTCTCCCCTAGTTTGGACCTGCTGGCAGCCCTCCCTCCCCCACCCAGTCCCCAGGCATTAGGGTTGCACCTCCGCATCCAGGTGATAAGGAGCAGGGAGGTGCTTTGTCCTTGGAGGAGATGGCTTTCTCCAACGGGGCCCTTGAAATGCAGTCTCTCCCATCCTCCTGAGGTGTCACCTCTGGCTCCTGCAGACCAACCCCCCACCACCCCATGCCCACGCTCCACGGCACGAGGCCTGGTGAAACCTGGGCAGCACGACGCCTGCTCATCACAGGGTGACGCCGGGCACGGGGCACAGGCGGCACTTGCCAATTTCTGCTAAGAACACTGGCTGGAGGGGGCGCCTGGGTGGCTCGGTCAGTTAAGCATCCGACTTCGGCTCAGGTCATGATCTCATGGTCCGTGAGTTTGAGCCCCGCGTCGGGCTCTGTGCTGACTGCTCAGAGCCTGGAGCCTGTTTCAGATTCTGTGTCTCCCTCTTTCTGACCCTCCCCCGTTCATGCTCTGTCTCTTTCTGTCTCAAAAATAAATAAACGTTAATAAAATAAAAAAAAAAAAAAAGAACACTGGCTGGAGATAGAAGTGGGACCTGAACGCCCAGGGCGGGATTAGAGCAGGGGAGCAGGTGGCCAGGTGCACGAAGGCGGGAGAGCCCAAGCGTGGCCCCCACCCCAGTGGCAGCCGGCCCCAGGCCTTGCGTGGTGCCTCTCATCACAGAGGTAGAAAGTAAGAGGGGGAAGGATGAACGTGAAAACAACCCAAAAGAGAGCGGAGAGGAAGATGAGTGGAAACTCCTAGCTGATGCAAATATTGACATAACCATTACGAGAGTAAATAAAACTCCCATTTCTGTTATGCAAGTGCTATATTCTTTGAATACTTCTGTCTTGAGGAATTTTTTATTTCGCCATAGAAGAAAAATGTTTTCATATTCTCTCCCGCCGCTCAGACCCAGAACCCAGCAAGGCCCTGTGCCCCCGAGAGCCATAATATTATTTGTTAACATTTTTATGATGCCAAATGGTCTGTAGGAGAACGGGCGCCATTCTTTAGCTGGGAAACCATATGGCAGGACGAGTAATAAATAAGGTATTGTGATAGTTAATGAACCTAATTGCCAGCAAAGGCTTTAATACGGAGACTGTGCTGCTGAGAATTTAGCACCACATTAGGGATGCTGCGGAGCTCCCCTGACTTCTGAGGCTTAATTTAAGTTCTATATTGCAAACTCCAGAAAATAATTCCAAACCCTCCTGCTGGAAAAGCAACCTGCTGGTAGACTGTGATTATACCGAATTACTAAAATCGCAATCAATTTTATACACACAGTTAACCCTTGCCAGGGAGGACTCCGGGAGAGGAGAGGGAGGAACACTGAAGCCATCCTACCTGTGGCCGTGGACCGCAGAGGACAACCCGAGGAGGTAAAGGGGTGGTGCCCAGAAGGGATCCGGAGCCAGGGGTCCTGCTCTGCAAGGAGAAGAAGTCGGGGTCATAGTGAGAGAAGGCTCTGAGCACAGGCTTAGCCCGTTGGCCTTCCCTCGTCCTGCAGGGTCCCCTGAGCTATGGGATAAGAAGACAGAGGGTGTTGGAGAGAGGGATTTGTGCTCACCCAAGCAGCAGGCATCCCTGGCAGGAAAAGAAACCGAGCAACTTACTCCATAAGTCAAGGTTATTAACTAGAGAAGATCAGATCGTGGCAGTCAAATAACCTTGCACTGTGTAAAATGTAAATGCTGAACAGCTGCCTCTGAACTATCAGTGGTGTCTGGAAGTTTCCCTGGGCAAGAGAAGCACACCACAACAGGGGGGAGAGGTGCCAGGGGGAAGGTGTTTCTGCCCACCTCTTCTCGGAGCTTGCAGTGGCTTCTCTTACCCTTCAGCCCTGGCCAAGACGGATGAGAACGGCTGGCCGTGGAAAGAGCCTCCTGGGAGGAGGCAGTGCTCCCGGGCTGGGGAACTCTCCGAAGAGGCACAGACCCCCGCCCAGAGCGCCTCTCGTCCCATGGTGAAGTCCAGGCTGTGGCTTGGAGAGCTCAGAAATGTCCTTTCCAGAAGAGCACTCTGAAGGAGATGGAAAACCTCACGAGGCCTGGGCTCAGCCCTCCTGCATTCAGAGGCGAGTAGGGCAGGTTGAGAGTGGGGAGTGGGTATTGGAAACAAGGAATCTTTCCATAAGTCAGGAAGACACTGGAAGCAGCTCAGGCCTGAGAATCCAGCAAAGTCAAAAATGTGCAGAGAACAGAGAGCAGGCCGGAAGCAGAGGAAGGTATAGAGGGAGGCCCTGACCCAAGGTGGGAGACCCTGCAAGGGGTGACCATGTATGGCCATATGGCTCCTTTCCAGAGATTTCAGGACAAATTCCAGAGATTTCAGCCCTTTCGCTGCTGTGCACTGGGGCCAGCCCAGCCTCATTTGGGATTTGGGGTAGACTCTGAGGTCCCAGCCATAGGGTTTACAGGACAGAGGCATCATGAGGCCTGGCATGGGAAGTTCTGTGCATATTGCAGAGTCTGAAGCCAGGGGTAGGATGGACGATGAGGCACCCCTATAGGTGTGAAGCTTCTTACAGGCAGGAAACCTATCTGATCTTATCTCGCTGATCTGATCTAGCCTGTTTGCACTCAGGAACTTGAATGAGATGGATATCAGAAGAGTCAACTCCACAGATGACCAGGAGAGGAAGCACGTCAGCCCCTGGGTCGACCCAAGCCAGCAGGCAGTCAGTGTGGGTGACGGTTCCCCCAGGCAGAGGGTGGGATCGCCATGGTCTGCTGGGGGCGTAGGGGCCAGTCTCCCGCCCGGCCCCATTCCTGCTGCAGGACCGTCCCTGCTGCCCTGTACTCGTCTCCAGGCTCTGATGCTCACATGTGGCTGTGGTCCTGAAGTGGATGCTGTCATACACCTTGTCTGTCAGTCCTGCCTCCACAGCTCAGTGACAGGAGAAGCTGAGACCCCAAAGGTTTTTCCAGCCCCTGGGAGAGGAGGAAGGGCCACAGGACCCCCACAGGCCCTCTTGGACTCTGATGAATCTGAGAATAAACAGCAAACCACAGATGCAGAAGCCCACACCCCAGAAACTCTGATCCAACAGATCCAAGGCATCCCCGTGGTCCATGCAGTTTACTTATTGATTCATTTCTAATTTTTTTAATGTTTATTTAGTTGTGAGAGACAGAGAGGGACAGAGCACAAGCAGGGGAGGGGCAGAAAGAGAGAGAGGGAGCCACAGAATCCAAAGCAGACTCCAGGCTCTGAGCTGTCAGCACAGAGCCTGACTCGGGGCTCAAACCTATGAACCGTGAGATCATGACCTGAGTCGGAGTTAGACACTTAACTGACTGAGCCACCCAGGTGCCCCGTCATGCAGTTTGTTTAAAGTTGTAAAGGTGATCCTGATGGGGAATCAGATAGAGAACTAGTTCCCTGGGGAGTTGCATACCCCATCCTGGCCCCAACTCTAACCTCCCCACTCTGCTCCAGACTGTGGAAGGAGACATACTTATAGTCTCCCTGGTAAGCAGGTGAGAGAACACTGAGATTCTTGGTTACTCTACAAGCAAGATGAAGAGGCAAAAGGGAGGCATTTTCAGCTCTAGCTGGTTAACCCCTGGGTCAAGGGCATAGGCAAAATTTGAATTTCCGCCTATGACAGCCTTTCCAGATTAGACAGATTCACATCTGGAGGGAGAGGGATGAATCAAATGGCCTTTAGATCTTTGGCTTTTGTGGGGTGCCTGGGTGGCTCAGTTGGCTAAGCGTCTGACTCTTGGTTTCAGCTCAGGTCATGATCTCACAGCTTCATGGGTTCAAGCCCTGTGTCAAGCTCTGTGCTGGCAGCATGGGACCTGCTTGGAATTCTCTCTCTCTGCCCATCCCCCCACCCACACTGTGTCTGTCTCTCTCAAAATAAGTAAACTTAAAAAAAAAAAAGATCTTTGGCTTCTGTAACCTTGTAAGTATTTTCCATATTTTATAGATGAGGAAAGTGGAGTCCAGAAAATTCTATGAGCCTTAGATGGGCAGCATATTAGGACTTACCAGAATCCAGGTGTCTTAGTTCTAAGTATGTGCTCTTTCTAGAACAGTCAGCTTTTTCTTCCTTCCAGTTGTGTGATCTAGCCACTGGAAAGAAGAAACAAGAACAAAAGAAAATCCAGGATTCATATTTGTGCATCAGATAGGAGAGAGACGGAGGGACCCCTGAGGAAGTTTTTGGTTCTGAGCGTATAAGATGCTGCTGGAGGGGGTCATCTATTTAGAGAGATTCTTAGAAAAGTATAAAGCCACATATTAAGTATGCAAGTTAGGGGTGCCTGGGTGGCTCAGTTGGTTGAGCATCCAACTCTTGATTTCAGCTCAGGTCATGATCCCAGGGTCTTGGGACTGAGCCCCATGTTGGGCCCTGTGCTGACAGCATGGAGCCTGCTTGGGATTCTCTCCCTCTCTCTCTGCCCCTACCCCGCTTGCACTCATAAACCAACAAACAAATAAATAAATAAGCAAACAAGTTAATCTGAGCACAAGGGTCATGGAATGAAGGACCTAACCAAGGGATGCTTCCTGGAAGGGGCATCAAAGGGGCATCAAAGTGATCGGTGCTCACTATTCCCTGTGAATTGATCACCCAGCTCTGTGCTAAAGGCTTTGGGAACATCCAGGAGGGTCAAAGACATTGTGTCTGTCTGAATGGAGCTTCTGGTCGTGGTGGGGAGGCAGCCACATGCACAGAAAAGGCCTGGGGATGCCACAGCCAGCAGGCCC
Organism: Panthera uncia; assembly: GCF_023721935.1. Lineage (NCBI taxonomy): Eukaryota > Metazoa > Chordata > Mammalia > Carnivora > Felidae > Panthera > Panthera uncia. The sequence goes on from NC_064808.1 coordinate 99,598,877, forward strand.
CCATCCCAGCTGTGGGACCTGGACACGCAGGGCTGTGGGTTCCCAGTGATCCCTCACGTTTTCTAGATTCTGAGAAGTGGGGAAAGTTTGACCAAGTCAGATCAAGACTCCTTGTGGCAAAGGGGGCTCCCTAGGGATCCTGAGCAGAGAGGTCAAGGTGGGGGTTGTTGAGGTGCAGCTGGGCGTGGGCTCTTGAGCTGGCTTTCCCAGGCCACTGGGGCCTGTGGGCTGAGACAGTGGCCTCCCCTTCCCCAGGGAAGGTGGTGGGAACCCAGTGCTGCTCCGCGGCCGTGTCAGGTCCAGCAAGTGCCGAGATGAAAGGCTACGGGGTGTGAATTTAACGCCGTACATAAATACGCTCTGCAATCACGGAGGAGGCTTTCTGCTCAAAGGAGACCCACCGAATATTTTACAGCGATGCAGATCAAATGAAAAAAAGGAGGATAAATACAAGGGAAGATAATTATTTGATGGAGTTCTCTTAGAATCCGCCACAGCAGGGAACACTTACAGAGAATATATAAGACTGCAGAGACCCCGCTCTCGGAGCATCGGGCCAGCCTGTAAATCGTCAGACGCGCGGACGCGAGGAGAGGCACGAGGGAGACGCGGGCGGCCGCCTCGCCGTCGCCCCGGGTCCCGCACCCCACCTTGCCGGCAGCGGCCCCGGGCGCCAGCCACAGCGCCATCCTGCAGAAGGGAGATGCCGCCTCGTAAATGTCTCCGGAGAATTACGACCGTACCGCTACAGTAGAAAGACGGCGCCGTTTATCTCCGCGCCATCTGCACAGGCTCATTTGTGGCTCCCGAGGCAGGCGTGCACGCACCCGGCAAGTTTGCGACTCTCCCGCGCGCCGAGAATTTTCTTCGCCAGGATGCTGCGGGGCTGGGGGTGCCCGCTACTCTCGTGGCTCCGGGTGGTCAGCAGGAGAGGCCGGGCCGGCTGGGTGCGGGAGCCAGGCCCGGAGCTGGGGTGGGGTGGGGTGGGGGGTAGGGGGTGCAGGGACCAGGGCCCTCCCGTGCGCGCTCGCAGGGCCCGGCTCATGGTTCGGCCACTCAGTCACGACTCCACACGGGGCGGCTGCACCTGCCGGGCGCTGGCGTGGCCATCAGGGAGACACGCATAGTTTGCTTGCACTCCCTGCAGGTTTTAATTCCGGTGTCGTGTTCTCAGTGAGGCCCTCCCGGTGGCCCCCATCTAAAACCGCTGCAACCCCCTTTCGGTAGCAGATGCTGTCCTGCTCCGTCAGTATCCTCTCAGATCCCTCAGGGTGTCGGTGTGCGCGGCTGCCCGGGGTGTGGCCATCCCCAGCAGCTAACAACCGTGTCTGGTTTTAGGAGGCCTGCCTTCGAGCTGCCTGCAGGAGCCTCCTTTATGGGGCGTGGGGTGGGGATGTGCCGAAGGTATCGCCCCACTCTCGTCCCCAGTGTGTGTGGAGGGGGGGGGGCGGGGCGGGTGGGACGTAGCCACTGACTGATGGATACAAACCTATAAACACTCCAGCTCCCTTGCCCCCAGTGGCTACGACTGCGCTGTGATATTTTGGTGTTGCTGAAACATAAAATATTGAGGAGGGGGTAGGTGGTTCTAAAACTGGGAATATATCCTGCTGCATTGCCCAGGGTCTGATTGAGTTCATTCGTTCGTTTGTTCTTTTCTTTTTTTTTTAATTTTTTTAAAGTTTAGCATTAATTTTTTTAAAGTTTGTTTGTTTGTTTATTTATTTATTTATTTATTTTGAGAGAGAGAGCACAAGTGGAGCAGGGGCAGAGAGACCTAGAGAGAATCCCAAGCAGGCTTCACGCCCTCAGGGTAGAGCCTGGTGTGGGGCTCAAACTCACATGACCTCACTGTGAGGTCATGACCTGCGCTGAAGTCGGCCGCTTAACCAACTGAGCCACCCGGGCGCCCCTTAATTTTTTTTAATGTTTATTTATTCTTGAGAGAGAAAGAGAAAGACAGAGCGTGAACAGGGGAGAGACAGAGAAAGAGGGAGACACAGAATCCGAAGCAGGATCCAGGCTCTGAGCTGTCAGCACAGAGCCCAAGGTGGGGCTCGAACTCAGGAACCGTGAGATCATGACCTGAGCCGAAGTTGGACGCTTAACCGACTGAACCCCCCAGGTGCCCCTGATGGAGCTCAGTCCAATGACAGGCTGGGGTGGCGCAGCTAAAAGTTGGAGGCTGGATGGGCCGGGGGACAGTGTGGCAGGATGGGGCCACAGTTTTTGCTTGGACCCGTCCGTTGTCACATCCACCTGGCTTCCCTGGCAGTTCTTGTCATGTTTTGGCACAGCAGTGCCCAAGCCCATGGACACCGCGTTAGAAGGCTTGAGTCTCCTCCCTTTTCTTTTCTTCTCTCTAGGCTTCCCTGCCGATACTGAAATGAAAACCTGTCTCTCCTCCCTCTGTGCCTCGCCTCCTCTCTCCTCCACACCCAGCCGGGGAACCTCAACTTTGCCTATAAAACCCCCACCTTCACTGCCTTTCAGAAGAAAGAAGCACTGTTCTGTTACACACTTTGCTTGGGGACTCCGTGGAGACAGCCGCACCACTGGTGACGAGTGCAAGCTGGGGAAATAGGGAACAGAGCGTGAGGAAGCTTGGCCAGGCTTTCCTCAGTGGGTAGCACAGATATGGGGATGGTGTGAACCGGGGGCCGGACCTGGGCAGAGCTGCAGCCTCGGAGCCCAGCGAGGGGGTCCCTGGAGTCCTGGGCTGATTGGACAGCCTGGGTGATGAGCCAGGAGCTCTGAAAGTGGCACTGGAGAGGAGGGAATTGCTGATGGATATTCAGGAAGTTCAATCAACAGAATGTGGTGGCTGATGGGGGGGGGGGGGGGGGACGGGGAGGAAACATCCCTGAGGAGAGCAGGTGCCTATGGGAAGGAGAAATGAAGGACGGAGACTGAGAAAGGGGGATAGGCAGGGAATGGAGAGGGCAAGGAGCTGTTTAAAGAGTTTTTTAATTTTTTATTTACTTTTGAGAGAGAGCACAAGCAGGGGAGGGGCAGAGAGAGACGGGGTGGGGGGGAGGCGATAGAGGATCTGAAGTAGGCTCTATGCTCATAGCAGACACCTCGATGTGGGGCTTGAACTCACAAACTGTGAGATCGTGACCTGAGCCGAGGTTGGATGCTCACTTAACCGACTGAGCCGCCCAGGTGCCCCTGTTAAAAGGATTATAGAAAGACACAGAATGATAGGGACGAAGAGATGGAAAAGCAGCCAGAGAGTCAATGAAACTCCTAGTGAGACTTCCTTTCTTGTAACTTCTTATTTTGAGCTAATTTTAGACTTACAGAAAAGCTGGGAAAAAAATAGGACAGAGAATGCCCACGTACCGCTCACCCTACGGTTACCAGTTTACATAACCATGACAGTCATCAACACCGGGACGTTCATCCTGGAACGGTGCTATTAACCGAACAACATTTTATTCTAATCTCGCCAGTTCCCCTAGGTATCCGGAGAGGGATCGGCATAAACGTGCAGACCCAGAGGGAGAATGGGGTTAGACAGAGGTGCCCAAGTCCCTCTTCCTGGAGAAAGTTTACATGTGTCTGTCAGAGCCTGAGGCAAGGACTATTTTAGGGACATGAATTAGGTGCCTCCTAAGAGGCTATTATTTAATAAATGAATGGATTCCGGTGCCCAGGGCACAGACCAAAGTCCTTGCAACCAGTGTCCGCATACAACCAACCACAGTCTTTGATCTTTTCTCAGCTTCCAAGGTGTCCAGAATCTGCCACTTACACCAACAGACATTTTAAAGGGGCCTAATACCAAGGGCTTCTTCCAATGTGAGGTTCTGACCTTCGTCCTCCAGAGAGAGGGACCTCTATTAATGCCTCTGGTAATGCTGTTTTTCCTTCAATGCTTCCCTTTCCGGCATAGTCACGGCAGCCAGTAGCTCGACCCAGCTCCCTTTGAATTTACAATCTAGAAGTTTAGGGGAGGTTTGTTATTGATCTGCAAGAAGGAAAGAAGGCTTTTTACCCATAACTGGGGTCCTGAGCAAATTTGTCCCTTTAACTTGGGAGGCAGGCAGCTTAGGGTTGGTGGACTGCCGGTCACCAGAAGGGTCATTAACTTCTCCCCTCCTGGGCTCATCTAGCATGGAGGGAAGCCAGCCCCGGCAGCAAGCACTGGGGCTCATAGTACCCGCTTCTCAGGCCAACTCCAATAGCCTGTAGAACAGCCCCATGGCAAGCCAGCCTGCTTCCATAACAATGACCCATTTGGAGTCTTCTTTAACAAGGCCTGTTTTTATAGTTTTGTTTTATCGAGGGGGACAGATCTGCCATTTTTTTCCTTATTGACTTCCTTATTTTTACCCCAAGTGATCTGGAAGACCTTAGAGGATCTTAAAGGCCAATGGCAGCCCTTAGGGGGCGGTGCCAGAGGAAGAGGATTGTAAAACTTGGATTAATGGCAGCTAACAGGATGAAACTGTCACATGTCCCCAGCACCAAAGGACTAGGACTTCCAGGCCAATATTGATGGCCCTTGTTGGAACCCCAGGCCATCTCAGAACATTCTTTCTTTATTCCTTTCTCTCTCTCTCTTCTTTTCCTTTTCTTTCTTTCTTTCTTTCTTTCTGGTGCAGAAGAGAGGGAGGGAAGGGATAGGCAACACCCACTAGTTGAGGAATATTTAGACAAACTTAGGTAAAATTTCATCTCACATGGGTCTCCTGGGGGGCTCAGTCGGTTGAGCATCTGACTTCAGCTCAGGTCATGATCTCACAGTTCGTAAGTTCAAACCCCACATCAGGCTCTGTGCTGACAACTCAGAGCCTGGAGCCTGCTTCAGATTCTGTGTCCCTCTCTCTGCCCTTACCCCATTCATGCTCTGTCTCTCCCTCTCCCTCAAAAATAAAAAAAAAACATTAAAGTTTTTTTTCATCTCACACATCTTCCAACACGAGGAGTGCGCCCTATATGATACGCTCTCACCCCAGCCCTTGAAGGCCTTCCCTTGGATCCCAGACATCTCTGATCTTTCTCCCAACCTGGTGGAGAGAGATGCAAGGGATTAACAAACCAAAGAGAATTAAAGAACGGAAGCAACTTTTTTCAGAAATTTTATGTTCCTGTGTTGGACTCAACCCCCCCAAATAATCAAACACTGATCAACTTGCCTCTTTTCCCCTAATAATAAGGATGAGAAAGAGCTGACTTATATGGAAACAGAAGGAACTCCATTTAGCTATTGTGCCCAGCACAGTGCTTGGCACTTAGTAGGTGCTCAAAAATATGTTAGCTGAAGGAGTGAGTAGTAGATACAGGAGAAACCTGTATCTTATTTTAGAGAGAGAGAGAGAGAGAGAGAGAGAGAGAGTGTGTGTGTGTGTGTGCATGAGTGGGGGAGAGGAACAGAGAGAGGGAGAGAGAAAATCCTAAGCAGGCTCCACGCTCAGCACTGAGCCCAGTGCGGACTCCATTTCATGACCTGAGCCGAAATCAAGAGTCAGATGCTCAATCTACTGAGCTACCCAGGTGCCCCCAGAGGAAACTTTAATAGCTGGGTAATATTGTGGAAGGACCACCGGAGTTAGGACTGGGTTCACACTCTTGATCTGCTCCTTCCGTGAGCCCGTGACCGAGTCAACGGACCTCATTCAGCCTTGGGTTTTCTCACTAATAGAAACAAAGATGAACAGCTGTACTCCAGTGCTGTGGTGGAAAGCAATGAGTGCTCGACACTGGCTAGCACAGTCCTGGCGTGAAGTAGACGATAAATAATGGTCACTTTTACGATTGCTTTTAGTAATTTGAACTGCTCAGACTCAGAAGGTTGTGGAGAACATTAGCAAAGGAGATGGACAGTTTAACTTGGAGGATTATTTGAGGACAGTCCTACCCAGAGGCAGGAGGAGGGAAAGGTGAAGACTTAAGGCACAAGCCAGCCTGGGGATCGAGCATTCTGGACCCCCTTTGTCTGTGAGGTGTGGTTGTTTCCTGATGCCTGCGGAAGCCGGGTGCTCAAGTGTCAGATGAGCAGACTTGGCAGAGAATTCTAGATGTGGGGTCTGCACCTGCTTCTCTCTTCCTCTCTCTCATTGTCTCTCTCACGAGCATGTGAAGAGAACCACACAGGACCACACCCGTTATCAACAGATACTCAGCAGCCAGCGTGGTTTCTAGTAAGAGATATGGGCTGACTCAGGTGCCCAAACACACTTTTCTTCCCAAGTACCCAGAGAGTAATAACTTAGCAGCCAAAGCATGTGTCCCCTCCCTTTAAAAAAGGTATATGGGGAGAGAAAGACAGATACCATATGTTTTCACTCTTATGTGGATCCTGAGAAACTTAACAGAAACCCATGGGGGAGGGGAAGGAAAAAAAAATGAGGTTAGAGTGGGAGAGAGCCAAAGCATAAGAGACTCTTAAAAACTGAGAACAAACTGAGGGTTGATGGGGGGGTGGGAGGGAGGGAAGGGTAGGTGATGGGCATTGAAGAGGGCACCTTTTGGGATGAGCACTGGGTGTTGTATGGAAACCAATTTGACAATAAATTTCATATATTAAAAAATTAATTAATTAGTTAATTAATAAGGTATATGGGGGTGCCTGTGTGGCTCAGTCGGATGAGCGCTCAACATCAGCTCAGGTCACGACCTTATAGTTTGTGAGTTCGAGTCCCGCATCGGGCTCCCTGCTGACAGCACAGAGCCCGCTTCAGATCTTCTGTTGCCCTCTTTGTCCCTCTCCTGCTCCCGTTCTCTCTCTCGAAAATAAATAAAACAGTTAAAACAATTAAAAAGTATACACACACATATATAGCTGGCACCCTGAACCCTTGCTGCTGCTGAGGAAGGTGAAGACAAGGGTGTTTCCCCCAAGGGCAGGCAAGATGGGAATCTGCAGCTGGTTGCATTGGGGACTGTGTGTCTGGAACCAGCCACATGGACCACGGACAAGAGGCCTCTCTCCCCGGGACAACCCCACGACCACAAATGTTTTCCCGAGCAGAAGACCATCGGCGTCAGAGCCAACCAAGTGATGGTGGCATTTCACACTCACCACGACCGTGTCTGTTGCTCTCCCGCTGCCTGTGTTTCCTCTTCTGCCTTTTGTTCTCCAGCCTGTAGCGTAGTCAGAGGGCTGGCGGCCCCTGCCCGCTCAGCCTCTCTGACTGTCAGATGAGATCTGGCTTCAGAGTCCCTCAGGGGCAGGGCCCAGAGTGTCGGGCCCCCTCAGCTCTCTGGTGCAATGATGCAGGGGGCGGGGGGCAGCTTTTGTGGGACAGCAGTGGGGCCGGGCACTTTCCTGTATGGAGTCTCTTCATGCAGCCACCCCATGAAACAAGTTCTTCCTCTCCGTTTTCCTGATGAGGAAAGTGAGTCTCAGACACAAGGGAAGTGATGTAAGACAGGTGTTTGGAGCCTTAGCAGGTATCAGAATCACCTGGAGGGCTTGTTAGGATGCAGGTTTCTGGGCTCCAGCTTGCTTCCTGATTCGGTAGGTGGGGGGGGGTGAGGCATCCCAGCGAGCTCCTGAATGAGGTGGATGCCGTTGCTGAGGGGGGAGGGTGGTCAGACTCAGAGGACCCTAGGGGTCCTTCCGGGGTCACGGCTAGCACTGGCACCCACGGCTTCCACCCTAAATCCTAGTGTCTGTCCTTTCCCGAGCAGAGTGCCTGGGTGGGATCTCCATGAATGCCCTAAAATCCCTCCACCTGGAAGTCGTAAGATGGGCTATGGTCACCCGTGAATATACAAGGCCTCTGGGAAAGCGGGTGAAGCAAAAGACACCATGTACCCTGGTCAGTGCAAGAAGAAAAGGTCTGAGGATGGGAGGCCCCAGGCACAAAGCTCGCTCACTGGCCCCTAGAGCTCCTTTTACAGGGTGTTTTATGGGCAAGTTTTCAGTGCCAGCGCCCGGGCGGGGTGAGGGGCTCAGCTTTGCCAAAATAAACAGCAGTCTGGGCAGGCAGGGAGAGATTCAGCTGGTGGGGACTAGACCGCAGGCCAGTTTTAAATGGCTACTGTATTTAATCGTGAAGCAAGCTACTCCATTGGTGGAGGGAACGAGAGAAGGGAAAGGAGGCGAGCTCCAGAATGAGCCGTGAGAAGGTGTATTTCTCTGCGTTTTTGGGCTCACTGGGGATTGTGTACTGAGCAGCCCCTCGGGGCTCAGTGCTGGAGTTTATGTCAGCTCCTGTGCTTGATGGGTTCGAGGTTCACGCCTCCGGGTTAGTGGGACCCGGGAGGCTTGGGGAACCCAGCTGCTCCTGGCACGTACCTCACCATTCCTGCAGGCAGGGACTGACTTTGACCTTTGTGGGTCCCGAAATAGAAGTCAGAGCTAGCATGAAGCACCATAAAGCTTCTTGTCAGCCACATGCTGCCACCCAGCTCTTCAGGGCCTCGTACTAGCAGAGGATATAGAGAAGGGCCGGAGACGAACATCCGCAGAGATCTCTCCAGGACACCACTAGCCCGAAATCCCAAGGATGCTGTATCTTCTTGAACTTCCCGATCCAAAGGTGGAGGCAATCATCATTGACCTTGAGATTGTTTAGAGGCCCATCCACCCACAGTTGCCTGTTCTTTCCCTCCTATGAGCGCCGCCCCCTGCCCCCCCCCCCCCCCCCCCCCCCCCCCCAGGAATCCAAGACTACTCCTGCTTCAAAGAATTTTAACTCACAGGAACAGTGAGAATGCGGAGATGAACGAATCCCATCCCTAGAATCTGATAGTATCACTATTACTATAGTAATTACCACTGGCACTTGTTCAGGGCGTACTAAACGCTGGCCACTGTGCACATACTGATCCGTTTAATCATCTCTATAAACCACGACTTGGGTACTGTTATCAATTCCATTTTACAGATGGGAAAATGGAGGCACTGGGGGGTTAAATAACTTAGAAGACGAGTGAGCTAGGGTTTGAACCTGGGTGCTTTGGTTTCAAAATATGCACGCTTCACCTCTCCTTTATACTGCAGCCCACCCCCAGCCCCTGCCTACCACTGCAGCTGCCTGGACTGTTCTAGAAACTCCCAACCCCATACCTTCCAATTACGTGATTGTGATCACCAGCGTTCACATGGCAGGCAGAGATGTTATTTTGCAGGGAATGAAACGGCAGGAAGATGACAGCAAGGTCAGAGAGCTACTGGGGGGGGGGGGGAGCAGGGAGCAGGGCAGTGCCCTGGACACTGTGGGATGTAGCGAAAACCCCAGGATTTGGAGTCGGAAGGCCTGGCTCTCCAACCGGCTACCTGAGTGAAGTGGGCAAGTGCTTTAGACCGACTTGTGTCCCTCCACCACCGTTCCCCCGATTCCTATGTTGAAACCTAATTCCCCATGTGATGGTGCATAGAGGTGGGGCCTCTAGGAGCTGATTAAGTCATGAGGGTAGAGCCCCCGTGAATGGGATTAGTGCCCCTATAGACACAGACATGAGAGACACGGTCTCTCTCGGCACCATGGGGGATCCGACCAAGGAAGCAGCTGTCTACAAGCCAGGAAGCGGGTTCTCACCAGACACCAGCTCTGCTGGCACCTTGACCTTGGGCTTTGCAGTCTCCAGAACTGTGAAAAATAAATGTTTGTTGTTTAAGACCTCCAATCTGGGGTAGTCTTGTTAGAGCAGCCCCAACAGACGAAGACAGCAAGCTGCTTAACCCCTTTGGGTATCAGTTTCCTTATATATAAAACGACTGCACACATACGTGCATATATACACACATATACATATATGTATATGTATACATATATACATACATAAAGCTATGAGCTGAATTGCATCCCCCCAAATTCATATGTTGAAGCTCTAACCCCAGTACTTCTGAATGTGACCGTGTTTGGAGACAGGGCCTTCAAAGAGGTAATTACAGCAAAATGAGGTCATTTGAATGGGGCCTAGTCCAACATGGCTGGTGTCCTTATGAGACGAGGAGGTGAGGACACAGACAAACACAGAGGGAAGACACGTGAGAACGCGGACGAGACAGCCATCCACAAACCAAGGACACAGGCCTCAGAAGAAATGCCCTCCCGCCCCCTGACACCTTTGTCTTGGGTTTCTAGCCTCTGGGACTATGAAGAAGTAAATCTGGGTTGTCTGGGCCCCCAAGCCTGTGATGCTTTGCTATGGAGGCCCTAGGATGCTGCCCCCTACAGAAATTCTGGGGGACTAAGTGATAGACTGTAGGTGAAGGCTCTTCCCACAGTGGGTGGTACACAAAGATCAGGAATCAGAAGGCACTGTAGGTCAGGGAAGGACATTTTAATTCTTTTTTTTTTTTAATGTTTATTTACTTATTTTTGAGAGAGAGTGCAAGCAGGGAAGGAGCAGAGAGAGAGAGAGAGAGAGAGAGAGAGACAAAGAATCTGGAACAGGCTCCAGGCTCTGAGCTGTCAGTATAGGGCCCGAGGCAGGGCTCGAACCCACAAACCACAAGATCATGACCTGAGCCGAAGTCAGACGCCTAACCCACTGAGCCACCCAGGCGCCCCAAGAAAGAAAATTTTGAAAGGAACTACTTTTGTCTGAAGGTATCAGAAGTGGTAGATACAGGATCCTGTGAAAGGGACAGCCTAGGAGTCGGGGGAGAAAGGGTGTTGCTTCAGATGGAACTCAGGAGTCCACTGGAACCAACCAGAAAGGTTGTGTTTTTCCAGGAGCAGAGGGGACTCATTTGATGGACCAGCTTCATTCATTCAGGAAAGTCTGCTCTATGTGGGCGCCCGGCTTGGGCTGGGGCAGGAAGGAAGGAAGGCTTCCCGGAGACCAGTCCCTGAACTGAATTCTCAAGGATAAGAAGGCATCAGCCCAGTGAAATAAGCAGGTGACAGTGGTGTGACCGTGTCAGGTCCGGACTGAGGGAAACACCGTGTGCATCAGACTGTGTTTCCTTACCTGCCGACTGGGAGGCACGTCAGGACACGTGGGACCCCCAGCCTCCCCCAGGACTTCTGAGTAAATGAGGGTCACATTAGATTTTTTGGAAGCCTGTTTCCTTCTAGGCAAGAACATTTTCCAAGGTGTTGTCAGCGCGAAGCTTAAACAAATTGAAAAGACACTCCCTAAGAAAAATAATAAAATTAGGAACATACAGGTACAAAGTGAATAAAGTGAAAAAAGAAATGGGAGTGAATCACATTTCAAAAAACTAATAAATGCAGCAAACATTCATCTTTCTAGCACCTTGTCCAGATAAGGGGTCCTGAAGCCTAGTTTCTGGCAAGTCCGCTTCGGTTTATACACACAAACACATAGTCACATCCAGACACGAGGCTAGGGCATCCTGCACGTAATTTTACAGTCTTCTGGCCAGAGACCCCCTCGCCTGGGCCAAGTGCATGGCCATCTCAGAGCACAGTGGCTACAGTGTGTCCATAGCACATTAAGGCAGAATCAAAACCTGGTTCAGACTCCGCAGCACAGCCTGGTCATGCGCATTCCTGAACTCGGTGTGTAGAAACGGAATGAGAGTCAGACAGCCGGCAGGTTCTGAATCAGGCTGTCAAGCCCTCAGACCAGCTGCGGGGCCTGTCCGGTATGGGCATACCACGTGTGTGGCTGCAGGAGGGACAGCTGGTGCAAAGACCCGGGGAAGAGGCGAGATGGTGAGGCCCTCTTGAAGGACAGCTGGTGCCTCAGGGAGGCTAGAGGAGATGCATGTGGGCAGAGATAAGGGTACGGAGAGGTAGGGAAGGGGCCACTCGTGAAGAATTTTGTACAAGCGCTAGAGAGTTTTAATTTTATCCTGAAAGCAATGGGAGGTCATTGGAGAAAGCTAAATAGGTAAAAGGAATATGCAGATTATGTTTTGGGGAGACCACCCTGAAACCAGTGTGGAAGGTCAAGGTGGCTTAGTAACACAGTGAGAACATTCAGGAGGTTACTGCGGTAATCACGTGCATTAATCAGGATTCTCCAGAGAACACTCTCGCTATGTAAACTCTCTCTCTATAAAGAGATTTACTATAAAGAATTGGCTTGTGGGATTCTGGAGGCTGAGAATTCCCAAGATCTGCAGTTGCCCAGCTAGAGACCCCAGAAAATCAAGGTATAGTTCTAGTTGGAAAGCCAGCAGGCTCAAGACCCAGCAAGAGCTGATGTTTCCATTTGAATCCAAAGGCCAGAAAAAAACTATGTCCCAGCTGAAATAATCAGGCAGGAGGAGAACCCCCTTACTAGCAAAAAAGTCAGTATTTTGGTCTCTTCAAGCCTTCAACTGATTGAATGAGGCCCACCCACATGCAGGAGGCAATCTGCTTTACTCAGTCTACAATTCAAATATTTTTTTAAGTTTATTTATATATTTTTGAGAGAGAGAGAGAGAGAGGAAGTGGCAGAGAGAGCGAGGGAGAGAGAGAATCCCAAACAGGCTCCATGCTGTCAGCGCAGAGACCCAAGTGGGGCTCAAACCCACAAACCGTGGGATCATGACCTGAACCGAAATCAAGACATGGATGCTTAACGGACTGAACCACCCAGGCGTCCCTACAATTCAAATGTTAATCTCATCCTGAAACATCCTTACAGACAGCTCAGGATAATGCTTGACCAACTATCTGGGCATCACTATGGCTCAGTCAAGTTGACACATAAGATCAACCATCACACAAGGGAGAAATGACAGTGGCTTGAACAAGAAGAGTGGCCGGAGTGATGCAGAGGAAGTTCCAGACGAGCAAACTATCAAAAGCTTGAACAGGGTTTGGTGACCTATTAGTTTGGGAAGATGAGGGAGAGAGAGTCTATGATAACCCCTAGGTTTGGGTTGCGGGAGATGAAGTGGGAGACGGTTCTTTTTCACTGCGGGAGTGTCATCTGGCTGTCCCTTAGTTTCATCAGTTCATGGGGACAAATGTTATCACGTTGCAGTTAAATATCAATTTCCTTAGCTCAAAGCTCCACCTACAGATCCTTGCCAAGTTTTCTTAAAGAGCTCCCAGCATCTTGGGGTACCTGGGTGGGTCAGTCGGTTGAGCGTCCGACTTCGGCTCAGGTCATGGTCTCGCGGTTCGTGAGTTCGAGCTCTGTGGGGGTTCATGTCGAACTCTGTGCGGGATCACGTCGGGCTCTGTGCTGACATCATAGAGCCTGGAGCCTGCTTCAAATTCTGTGTCTCATTCTGTCTCTGCTCCTCCCCCACTCATGCTCTGTCTCTCTCTCTCCTTCAAAAATTAATTTTAAAACATAAAAAAAAAAAAAAAAAAAAGAGCTCCCAGCATCTTAAAAGTCTTACCAATAGAGGCGCCTGGGTGGCTGAATCAGTTAAGCGTCCGACTTCAACTCAGATCATGATCAGGATCTCACAGTTGGTGAGTTCAAGCCCTGCGTCGGGCTCTGTGCTGACAGCTCAGAGCCTGGAGCCTGCTTCCGATTCTGTGTTTCCCTCTCTCTTTGTTCCTCTCCCGCTCATGCTGTGTCTCTCTCTCTCAAAAAGAAATAAACTTAAAAAAAAATTTTTTAAAGTCTTACCAGCATTCATGAATCAACCTGAGTCATTATTCATGGATGCTATCTTTGCAGAACTGAGGTTCTGCCAAGCCAGAGGTGCACTGTGCCCGACCCTCTCACTGCCATCAACAGCCGAGCGGAGCTCTGCCCAGGTGAGCAGAAGCGGCAGGTAACAGCCCATGCGCATGAGCTCACCTGTGGGGAGGTCAGAGGTGCACAGTCCCTCCCCCCAGCTACGAGGCCATCATAAACCCTACAGCCGTTTACAGTGAGATCCCTTAGCAACCCCAGCTCAGAGCACTGTTTCCAGGGTGCATACCTGCCATCCACTAAATCCTGAGGGCTTCTCCAGACCAGCTGTGCTGCAGGACCTCCAGGGACACCTAGATCACTGCACCACCCCCACTCCGCCTTGAGTACCACTCACTCTCGGCAGAGGAACCTTATCAAACCAGTTGTCTCTCTGTGGTGAATTCTCTGCCAAGGGCCTGGAAGTTCTGATAATCTGACCTCTGCCAGCTACCCCCCAGTCTCCCAGTCCGCCCCTCCTGGTGCACCTGATGTGCCTTTATGTGCCTGGAACCCAAATGTGGATACTTAGAGTGCCAAACACAAATGACACTCGGGCCAAGTGCGTGAGTGCGTGTAAACAGACCATGAAGATGTGAGTATTGTTCGCATCTCGGAGTAGTTATGAAGTGTTTTCGGTCTGGATTTTGTGTTTTGTTGTGGTTGTTTGCTGTTTTATTTTCAGATCTCAGGTGTAGTGTTGAGTGAACCATAGTCCTCGTTTTGTGTTACCTCTGCAAGATCTGTGCAAGGTCTTGTTCTTATTATTTAGTCCTCTTATTTCCATACCTAGAGTGACCAAATGTTTTATCATACAAGCAAGAACCCTTGTGAGAAGAGAGAGAAGCATGTTAATAATTACTGTGCTGGGACCACAGATGTAAACCAGGGCACGTGGTCACCCTGCCTGGACTTTATGTCCATTCCTGTGACCCTCTAAGCGACTATTCTATATTGTTTAATTTGTGTGTGTTTTTATTTTAAAGATTTTATTTCTTTAAACAAATTTTTTTAAGTTTTATTTTTCATATTTGTGAGAGAGACAGAGACAGAGCACAAGCAGGGGAGGGGCAAAGAGAAAGGGAGACACAGAATCTGAAGCAGGCTCCAGGCTCCAAGCTGTTAGCCCAGAGCCCGATGCGGGGCTCAAACCCACAAGCTGTGAGATCATGACCTGAGCTGAAGTCAGATGCTTAACTGACTGAGCCACCCAGGTGCCCAACAATTCTGTTGCTTCTAATGGATGCATAATGCTCCATGCTGGGCAACCACCACATACGTCGATACCCCCACCCGGTGAGGATGCCGGGCTGCCCAGCCTTACCTCATCACGGGAAATGCCACAGTGGTTCTCGTTCAAGGAACCTCAGGGCCACTGTGAGAATTGCTTTGGATGTCAGGAGGAGAATCGCCAGGTTGTCATTCATGTAAGCAGGGTTGCATTGCCGTCCGAAATTTGCCTCTGTGAGGAATGTATAAATTTCAGCTCCAGCCCAGCTGGGACACCGGGGGCCGAGACACCTGAGAATAGAAATAGGAGAAGCACCAGAATGTAGGGAGATGGGAAACCAAGTGGTTATGAAGGCTGGAGGGAAAACAAGAAAGGCGATAGCAGGGTGGAACAGGAGGTGTGTTGGTGCAGAACCCTGGCTCTCAAGTCAAACGCACCTGAGTCGAACCTCGGCTCAGCCACCAGTGAGTTCCGTGACTTTGAGTTTCTTATTTGCACTCAGGCTCGGTGTTCTCACCAGCAAACTGGGCTGAAACGAGTCCCTACCTTGACTGGCTGTAACTTAGTTCTGTATCTAGAACATGAGAAGTGTGGGGGTGCCTGGGTGGCTCCTTTGGTTAAGCCTCTGACTCTCGATCTCAGCTCAGGTCTTGATCTCAAGGTTGTGAGTTTGAGCCCCACACTGGGCTCCACATTGGCCATGGAGCCTACTGGAAAAAAAAAAAAAAAAGAACTTGATAAGCATGCAGTAAATGTTAGATATTTATTCTCTAACAGCTTTTCATTTAAGAACTTGCCAGAGTTTGTCATTATATTTTTATTTGTATGATCATTTGATTAATATCTGTATCTTCCACTGAATAGATTCTTCCTTGGACCAGGGACCTTGTCTATTTGATTATGATTTTATCCCTAGCATCTAACACAGTGCCTGGTACAGAGGAGACACAATAAATTTTTATCACATTAATTAGCCAGCGGAAATAAAATACGGAGGGTAGTTATAGATTATGGGAAGTGGAACAAAGCAAAAGACTGCATGATGTGTTAGAGAGTGATTGAGATGAGGGAAGAACGTAGATAGGTCTGCAGGGAAGGCTTCTCTGAGGAGGTGATAAGAGCTGAGAGAGAAAGGTAGAAAATGGACCATCTCCATTGAAAGTTGAAGGAAAGCTCTTCAGGCAGAGGGACAGCACATTCAAACGCCCTGAGGCAGGTGAGGGCTTAGCGTATCATGGGACATCAATGAAGCGTCTTTATTGGAAAAGGAATATAGCAAGTAGAAACAGAGAACCGTTAGGAGGCTGTTGCAGATGGAAGACGGTGGTGGCTTGCGCTTAGTGGCAAAAACATGAAAAAGAGTGGGTGGGTTTGGGATGCATTTTGCAAGGAGAATACAGGACATGATGAGTGATCAGGTATAGGGTAGGAGGAAAATCCATAAATCAAGGTTGGCTTGGGCAATCGTGTGAGCCGTTAACTGGGCCAGGAAAACCAGGGGA
Organism: Panthera uncia; assembly: GCF_023721935.1. Classification (NCBI taxonomy): domain Eukaryota; kingdom Metazoa; phylum Chordata; class Mammalia; order Carnivora; family Felidae; genus Panthera; species Panthera uncia. The sequence continues at coordinate 99,615,110 of NC_064808.1, forward strand.
GAAATAGGTTTGGTGGGGGGCTGCAGTGACTGAGGAGAGAGAGCTCACATATCAACATATCAAGTCTGACCTAACTTCAAGATCACTAAAGAGAGACATTGAATAAGCAGTTAGATGGGGAAATCTGAGACTAAGGGAGAGAGAGAGGTCCCAATTTATGTGGAGTCACCGGCATAGAAGATGGTATTTAAAGTCTTGGGATAGGACTGGATAAACCCTCAGGGTAATAAAGTATCAACAGAGATGGCAAGAGGGTTGCCTTGGGCGCCCCCGCCTTTGGAGCCTGGGTGGGAGAGGGGGAGTCAGCAAAGCACCAACAGCAGTCACTCCTCTTTCTCCTTTCTCCCTAGCCAATCCCAGCTCCAGACAGCCACTAAGGTACTTCTTTTCTCTATAGATCTGCCGATTCTGGACATTTCCTGTAAACAGAACCATGCAGTCTGTAGCCTTTTGTATGTGGCCCCTAGGGCTGAGTATAATGTCTCTAAGTTCCAACTATGTCGCAGCATGTATCAGGACTTCATTCCTTTTTTACGACTGAATAATAGGCCATTGTCTGGATAGGCTACCTTTACAATTTTTTAAAAAGTTTACTTATTAGTTTTGAGAGAGACAGAGAGAGGAAGAGGGAGAATGCCAAGTGTGCTCCAGGCTGTCAGCACAGAGCCCAGTGTGAGACTCAGTCTCACGACTGTGATATCATGACCGACCATGAGATCATGACCTGAGCTGAAATCAAGAGTCTGACGCTTAACCACCTGAGCCACCCAGGCACCCCTCGATATGCTACCTTTTCATTCTCATGCGTCAGTTTGAATCTCATGGGTTGTGTCTACTTTCTGAAAGCTCTTATGAACAATGTTGCTATGACCATCTGGATGTTAAGTTTTTCTTTGGACATACATTTTCATTCCTCCTGGGTCCACACCTAGAGTGGAATTGCTTGGTCATATGATCACTGTGTTTCACATTTTGAGACAATGCCAAACTGTTTTCCAAAGTGGCTGCACCACTTTATATCCTCAGCACCACCGTGAGGGTTCTGATTTCATCACAGCCTCACCTTCACTTGTTCTTGTCTGTCTTTTTTATTTCAGCCATCCTAGAGAGTATGACATAGTATCTCATTGTGGTTTCAATTTGCATTTCCCGGTGACTACTGCACGTACATATTGGCCATTTGTATACGGCTATTGGTAAATTCGACAAGATTCACGGGAGTGATGGCTGTTAAGGCCAGCTGAGTTAGAGAATTGAAAGTAAGGAAGTAAGAAAAGGAGATACGAAAACTATTTGAGAGGTTTCTTTTTGGAGCAGTTTCAAGGAAAGTTTCTTTTTGTGTCTTCTTTTCTTTTTAATGTTTTTTAATGTTTATTTATTTCTGAGACAGAGAGAGACAGAGCATGAGCAGGGGAGGGGCAGAGAGAGAGAGGGGCACACAGAACCTGAAGCAGGCTCCAGGCTCTGAGCTGTCAGCACAGAGCCTGACGCGGGGCTTGAACTCACAGATCATGAGATCATGACCTGAGCTGAAGTCGACCGCTTAACCGACTGAGCCACCCAGGCGCCCCTGTTTTTGTGTCTTCTTAATGATAGGAGGCACTGGATACGTTTGTTCCTGAGAATGTTCCAGTAGACATGGTTGCTTTGGCTATGCCAAGAAGTAACTTCAGAAGCAAAGCCCTTGAGAAAGGGATGAGGGCGGAACTCAGTACGAGATGGGGTGGCCTTTAAAAGCATTCCGCTCTCCCTGCCCTTTAACCTGTGAGAACCGGGGTACAGGTCCAGTTAATCTATGGCCTTGGTGCTGGTGAGATGAAGGGGTCCCTTTCTGATGGCTCCCATCTTCTCAATGAATGAAAGAATGAGGTCTGAACAAGAAGCAGCGTGGAAGATGTGTGGGAGGTTTGAAAAAAAGAGAGGGGGAAAAATAGAAAAAAAAAAAACAGGAAGTAATAAAATAATTATTTGGAGAGCAAGAAATCAAAGTTAAAAGAGAAATACAGGTTTGCCAGAGGGGCATCGAGTGCCCATCGTGTCTTGAGGCCATAGATTTATAGTAAATCCCATCAGTGTGATTTTCTCCAAGAATGTTCAGCGACTCAGCCACAGGAGCAGGGAATGTGGGCAGTTGGGCCCACATTGGGTGGAGGCTTTGCTGGCTTTGTAGCAGCGAGGGAGCCGGCAGAGAGCTGAGGATGTGCGCGGAACAGCGATTTAATAAGGACGATGGCGGTGGTTTTCCAGGTGTGATTCCCTGGCCAGCAGTGTCAGCATCAGTGGGAACTTGTCATACATGCAGTTTGGGGGCCTCACCCAGAACTACGTAAGAGGACTGTAAGGGGGGACTGTGTCCTCAGAGGACAGATGTGGAGATAGAAGGGAGTGAGCGGCTTATAGATTGGAAGCCCCGGAGGAGAGATGAAAGGGTTTGGGGGCTCTGGGAAATGGGTCAGCTTAGTGGAGACTGACCAGAGATTTGGGGGGTGGTGCACCAATGATGAATCACCCAGGAGGCATGGTCTTTAGAGCTTCCTAAATAAGTAGGGATGTGAGGTCGGCTGGAATGCTACCATTACCATGAGGAATCCCAGACAAACGTGGTAAGAGTTCCCTCTGGAGGGGTGCCTGGGTGGCTCAGTCTGTTAAGCACCCAACTCTTGATTTTGGCTCAGGGCATGATCTCACGGTCCATGAGATAGAACCCCATATCGAGCCGGCTTGAGATGATCTCTCCCTCTCTCTGCCCCCCTCTCCCCCTCTTACACACACACACTCTCTCAAAAGAAATAAATAAACATTAAAAAAAAAAAAAAAAAGTTCCCTCTGGAGTCCTGAATCCTTAGCTGAATTCTGGATGACAGCACTTCCTGTAGCTGGAACCTGGCATCACATCATTTCTGTCACATTCTGTTGATCAAGTAAACTCTCAAGCCCAGCCCCGTTCCGGGGGAAGAGACCACAGAGAGGTATGAATACAGTCAGGTGCGTTCGTTGGGGTCCACCAGAGTAACAGACTTCCACAACAGTTAACGCTTTCCACGTCCAGCTTACAAAATCACTGACTACAAGATCGTAAAGACACTCTATGTTTTCCTTTAAAAGTTTTACTGATTACCTTTCATTTTGAGGTCTACAATCTATCTCGAATGGATGATTGTGATAGATGTGAAGTATAGACACCCATCATGTCAAAAGGGCCATCCTTTTACCATTGTGGTGGAGTGTAACCTTGCCATAAACGAAGTATCTATATAAGCTTGACTTTATTTCTGGACTTTCTATTTGGTTCCCTCGGTATATTTGTGCTTGCCCCTATTTCAACCTGTCTTGATTACTGTAATTATGTACAAAGTCTTGATAACCAGTACATGTAAATCTTCCAATTCTGTTATTCTTCTTACAAGATGTTCTTGGCTTTTTGCATTTTTTATATAAGTGCATTAAAATAAAATAAATTTTGAAAACATTATTATAAATTGAATTGTGCCTCCCCCCAAGATATGTTGAAATCCTAACTCCCAGGCCCCCAGAACGTAAACCGATGTCCCCATAGAGTCTTTGCGGATGAAATCAAGTTATGATAAGGTCATATCGGAGTAAGGTGGGCCCTAATCCAGTATGACCGGTGTCCTTATAAGGAAAGGGCTTGTTCAAATGCAGATGGGCTGGGCACCAACCCAGGGGCTTCCAGTTCAGTGGGTCTGGAGTCAAGTCTGACAATTTGAATTTTGGATGAATTTTTGATGCGTTCCCAGGCGAGGCCGATGCTGCTAGTCCTGGGATCATCCTTTGAGAAGGAGTGGATTAGATTAATCAAGACTCGTCTGTGAGGGTTGGGCTCAACTCCTAGAAAACACAGTGCCGCTCAAGAGGAAGGAGGATACCAGACAAACTGAGGGTTCCATCAGTGTCTAGGAGAAAACTAGAACACTAGGGGAGACCGCTGTTGGGTAGTCAACTGGTAGTGTCTGCTGTGGAGCAGCCAAAGAACAACCTGGAAGAAATTGAGAAGGACTGTGTCCAGACAGCAGAACAGAGTGTATCCAGGGAGGCATGGAGAAGAGATTCAGGGAGAAAGTGGTCACGGCAAGTGATGAAATAGGATCATTGGCTTTGACAAGTAGGAGGTCTTTACTGAAACAGAAGAGCAGTTCTGTTCTGAAAACGAGCCACGGGGACAGTTAAACAAAATACAAAATTCTATACGTCTCACTATCTGCTGCCCATGCCAAGTGCTAGGACTAATTTCTAGAGTAGGGATGGGCTTTCCTGGCAACCAGGAGTGGGGTTTGACTTACTGCTGAGCAGTGAGGTTAAGTTTACGGAGGAAGAACTCTGTTCTGAGCTCCAGTTTAAACCCAGCCTGAGTCCTGAATTACAGACAAGAGGTCTTGGTTGTGGGGGAAAGGTTTGCTCATCTCCATCCGTTTGCCAGAGCACACATCTGTCTCCACATATGTTCAGTGATGTCTACTTACCCATCCAGTCCCGCCTCCTCCTCTATGCACGCCTATCATCTCGCTTCACAGACATGCGGAGTTATCGACAGACAAGTCCAGATCCCACCAGTGGCTGCTGGAATAGCTCTCCTGGCCTCCAGTTTCACATCTGTGAAAATAGAGATAATAATTACCTCTCTTGGGACACCTGGGTGGCTCAGTCAGTTGAGCGTCTGACTTCGGCTCAGGTCTTGATCTCGAGGTCTGTGAGTTTGAGCCCTGCGTCAGGCTCTGTACAGACAGCTCAGAGCCTGGAGCCTGCTTCAGATTCTGTGTCTCCTTCGCTCTCTGTCTCTCCCCCACTCATGCTCTGTCTCTCTCTCTGTGTCAAAGATAAATAAACATTAAAAATTGTTTTTAAATAATTACCTCTCTTGTAGAATTGAGAATTAACTGAGATCATGCGTGTCAATAAAAATGTGGGGCACCTGGGTGGCTCAGTCAGTTAAGCACCCAACTTTGGCTCAAGTCACGATCTCACCATTCTGGAGTTCGAGCCCCGTGTTGGGCTCTGTGCTGACAGCTCAGAGCCTGGAGCCTGCTTCAGACTCTGTGTCCCCCTCTCTCTTTCTCTCTGCCCCTCCCCTGCTCGTGCTCTGTCTGTCTGTCTCTCTAGAAAATAAAATAAACATTAAAAAAACTTGTAAAAAATAAAGTAATTAAAATGTGTATGTATGCAAGATAATATTGTTATGGCTACACATCCATCACCCTCTCCACACATTAACATCACCAGCTAACTAGCAGTTGGCTCCTAAGTGTAGCATGAGTACAATTTAAAAAGTGTATTTATACTATATGACTCCATGTGACGTCCTGGAAAAGACAAAACTATGGAGACATTAGAAAGATCAGTGATTTCTAGGAGTTGGGGGTGCAGGAGGGATGGGTGGAGCACAGGGGATTTTTAGGGCAGTGAAACTATTCTGGAGAACCCTGTAATGACAGGTGCACATCATCGTACATCTGTCCAAACCCACAGAATGCACAACTCCACGAGTGAACCCTAATGAAATCTAGGAGCTCTGGCTTATTATGATGTGTCAGTATAGGTTCGTCGATTATGACAATGGTGGGGGGTGTTGCTAATGAAGGAGGCTATGTGTGGGGGTGGGGTAGGGGGTATATGGGAAGTCTCTGTACCTTACACTTAATTTTGCTGTGAATCTAAAATTGCCCTAATATAAGAAAATCTTTTTAAAATTTGTTTAATGTTTATTTATTTTTGAGAGGAGAGAAAGAAACAGAGTGCCAGCAGGGGAGAGGCAGAGAGAGAGAGGGAGACATAGAATCGGAAGCAGGCTCCAGGCTCTGAGCTGTCAGCATAGAGCCCAACATGGGGCTCAAACTCACGAACCATGAGATCATGACCCGAGCCCAAGTTGGCCGCTTAACTACCTGAGACACCAGGTGCCCCAAGAAAGTCTTTTTTATTTTTATTTTTATTAAAAAAATTTTTTTTAACGTTTACTTATTTTTGAGACAGAGAGAGACAGAACATGAACAGGGGAGGGTCAGAGAGAGGGAGACACAGAATCCGAAACAGGCTCCAGGCTCTGAGCTGTCAGCACAGAGCCCGACGCGGGGCTCGAACTCACGAACTGTGAGATCATGACCTGAGCCAAAGTCGGCCACTTAACTGACTGAGCCACCAGGCGCCCCAAGAAAGTTTTTTTTCAAGGCACATTTATATCTATCCACTTATACCCACCTACACATCTCTACCTAGAAATACATATGCATTTGTTTCTAGCATTGCATATAAGTATGTTCTGTCTTCCCAGCAGCTGTCTACATAAACAACTCTCTGCCAGCAACACCCATGTGGACAGCTATCTCTCCTTTTGCGGCCGAGAGGCGTGCAAATCCAGGTCCTCTGAGAATCAGATGCCAATATGGGATTAAAAGCACAGGATTTTATTAGGGGAAATGTCTGCGGGGAAAATGGTGAGTGAGCAGGGCAGGCTGAGGCCGGGGCTGCTGTCAGACCGCGCTCTGCGAGAGTGCGTGAAAAGAGAGGAATCTTCCCAGACTGCCATGCAGCGTAAGAAAGATTTGACGGGGCTGTTGAGGAGTCCTCCAGCCAGCTGGCCCTGAGGGAAGCCCTGGTCTCTCAGTCCCCTGCCCCACTCAGTCCCTGGCCATGGCCACGAGCAGCCCCCCAGCGGCGTGGCCTGGACACAAGGGCAGCCCTGGACGTCAGTGTGGCAGCTGGAGCCCTTGACTGATTACTCACTGCACTTGGGGGTCCGGGAACGGGGCTCTCCAGGCCACCATATGAGGTGCCATCCATGTGTGCGTGTGATAGAAACACTCCACGCCGAAAACCAGAAAATCAGTGCAAACGTGGGGAATTCACCTGGGGATAGAGTTGCCTGTGTGGTCCTCCTGGCCGCCACGGCTGTTCCAGATGGAGCCCCAGCCCAGAGAGGCCCTCAGGCTGATGCCTCGGGAAGTCCAGGGCAGTGGCTGCCCGTGAACTTGGTTTATGCTCTGCTGCAGGCATGCCATCGGTGAGCTCCGGCAAAGCTCACTGCTGCTTCTCCCTGGGTATTCTCACTGGGTATACCCTGGGTATATACTCCCTGGGTATTCCCTTGCCCTACCCAAAGACTAGAGAAGCCAGAACACTCTTGGCTGGTGTCTGTGGAGACACAAACCTCAGAACAGGCGCAGCATGGGGGGGGGCACACCCCTCTGGGATTCCCCATCATGTCTCCCTCTCCCTGGGGTTCACGACCTCCTTCATGGCAGGGCTGCTGCTCCAGCCCCGATCAGAGGACAAGGGACCAGTGGCAGGCCAGTGGCTCCATGTGAATCACCTTGTGTCCAAGGTGAGCCCCACTGATGAAAGCATGGAGACCCGTGGTGGCCCAAGCCCAGTACTGTACGGATGAAAGTCTTATTTATGTGAAAGATATATCTGCAGAGGGAGCAATAAACTGTAAGGCAAAGTATGAAGGTTTGCAGCAAACGCTGTTAAGTTTTATATTCCTGAAAACTAGGGATAAAAGATACAACCATTTAAAGCAAAGTGGATAAAAGGGGTTCCACACGATTGTAAAACAGGCTTATAATAGTTAATTGCTAGTTTCTTATTACAGCAGAGAGAGTCAAACTAGCCTTTAAAATTCCCACCATTGGAGAGCGGGGGTGGGGGGGGGGAGGGGAAGAGGACAGGTGAGGGTGACCTACCAGAAAGAGGGTCTGGGCCCAGTTCCCAGGTGTTTTCAGAACAGAGAGCACTGTTTCGTTCCTAGAAGCCTGCCCCATCTCCAGTACTGAGGGGGAGCTCTCTGCCCCGGCCCGTCCATCATGTTCTCGTTCACGCCCCTGAGTGACTGTGGACAAGTCACTTTGCAGCATCTTCCTGGCCATGAAAGAGTGCGCAGTGATCTCCCCAGTCCCGCCAGCTCCAGGGCTCAGGCCACATTACTCACCCGGTGCCTCGACAGCCCAGGCATTGTGTTAGGAAGGCAGCAGGGAGGAAGAGTGGAGAAGACAGACACTGAGGCAGATCGCTGCAATTCCGTGCAGTGAATGTAGAACAGAGGCATGTGTGGGGGTGGTGGGTACGCAGGAAGGAGGCACTAAGAACTCTGAGGGGAGCTGAGATCTAAGCCAGATCTTGCCAGAATGACATTCTACGCAGAGGGACAAGCATGTGTAAAGGCTCCTGACAGAGCTTCCTGAGCGGCACAACTCCAGGGGCTCTGTTCACATTGGGGTCCGTGTAAATGGTGCCCCTAGGGTTGTACAGTGCACAACCTGTGCAGCTTGACAGAGCAGCCCTGTAAAACTGGTGCCCAGAGGCATGTTGGGGATGGTGAGGCTGACCCCAAATCCCAGAAGACACCACAGTAGACCTTCAGGGTTGAACCTCTTACCCACCCCCATTTCCCACCATCTCCCTGATATCTTGCCCTTTACTGCACAGATATGGCCTGGCCTCAGGGGGAGTTCTGTTCCACTCCCAAACTCTGGGCAACCCCCAAGGAGCTGTCAGAAAGCTAGGGGGAGATCCAAATCCATTTCCCCCTTTAGCAACACAATTGTACTTTCTTTCTCTCTACTCTGAAGCGGGGTGGGGGGGGGGCGGATGGGTTTCCTCCTCCATAAAAACAGATTATTAATGAAAAGCAGACCTTTAAGGCAATGGTTTATCTGAGGATTCCTTGTCAAGCCAGCTGCGTTTAGCCGATGCTCAACCCCACGGGGCACGTCCCCTCTGTCAGCAGTCCCCCTCCTCACTGCATCCCACCACCCCACACGCGAGCACAAGGCAGCCTCTCCTGCTCTGGGGGTGAAGGGGGTCAAGGGGGTTCGCAGAACCAAGCCCTCTGGATGGTGGGGGTGGGGCCCTCAGAGCCCCTTTCTGCCTGCCTGGGCCTGCCTCGCACGGCTTCCTGCTCCAGCATCAGCCCATCCTTCTTCTTAGAGGTGGGAGGGCAGAGGCCAGCCCAGGACCCCCCACCCCCGCCCCATAGCTCTGCTGAGGAATGTGACCCCACAGGAAATCCTTCTGACCTCTGAGGCAAACCTCAGGAGGAAAACCATGATCCCAGAGTGGACAAAGGGCAGTGCTGAGGCCTCTCTCCCCCTCCCCCAGCCCAAGACCTCTTGTCCCTAGAATTCGTGGGAGTGGAAGCACTCCCAGCTGGCCAGCTCTGGCAGGGTCTCTGCCATGGAAGGGGCCGGGAAGACCCTGAAGACGCAGGGTGCCCATACATCCCGTTTGCCCCGGACAACCCCACTCTAGAGTAGGCTGTCCGTGTGCTGTTATTAATTCTGCCTCCATTTCCGGAGCAAAGATACTCTGGTCTGGATGAAAAATCCTATGGTCATCCTAGTAGACACAGACTCAAATGGAATCCACGCTACCACCTTCCTTCATTCCACAAAGCCTGAGCCTCCACTCTGGGCCAGGCATGCATCTGGCCCTGGAGGTGTGGACCTGAGTAAGAAGCAGCCAGTCCCTGCTGGGGGAGGGCATTCACCGTTTCAGCAGACACAGCCCCAGACCAGCTACAGTGGCTCAGTGTGAGGTCCTGGCAGAAAGGGATTCGTTCTCTTAAGGGTCTCGGAGAAGATTCGCCGAGCAAGTGGCAAAGGAGCTTCAGTGGCCACCCAGCCTCCACAAGGCAACTGCCCTCATGTTCCCCAGGACCCTTGCAGCTGCCCAGGTCTTTCTCTAGCACGGGACTCCCTGCCCCCGACCCCCACCCCAAACCGGTAGCCACAGTGAGGGCTGAAGGGCAGCATAGAATTGAAATTTTAGGTAAGGTCTCCCTCTGCAAGCAGGTGTCTCTTTCCCCAACTGCGATGCATTCACTGATTCACTTACCAAATGCAAAGCACGGGGTGCGTTCAGGCACTATGTGAGCGGTGACTAGCACCAGAAACACCTGCCTTCGGGGACTTACAGGCTGGGAGCCGGGATAAATGCTAAAGCAAATCACTCAGCGAGAAATGAGTGCACCACAATTATTGTAAAGAAATTGGCGGGGGTGTGGGAAGAGCGTGTGCTGGCTGAGGCTAACATAGTGGGAGAAACAGCCCTCACCTTCACAAGACTCTGGAGGCGTGAGCCCTTGGTGGGAATTTGAAGCCCGAGGACAAACCCATATGGCAGACAGATTTGAGTTTCATTAGTGAGAACCAGAAAAGTGAGTCCTTGGGTGAAAGGGGCCATGGAGTTGGATATGTCAGCCAGAAGAAGAGGACACAGTGCAGAACTGAAGCCTAAGCCATGATTAAGTGTCACCTAGATGGAAAGGCAGAATTTCCTGGACCTTCAGCTGGGAAGGTCCTCTAGAGGCCATGCTGTCCATTCCCCTGCCTCTGTGTACTTTCTCAGGCAAAGAAGGTGGATCAGGAGAAGGGAAGGGATTCCAGACCCCATCCCGTGCTGAACACCTCTTACCTGGAGAAGCCCTTACCATTGTCAAGTGCCTCTGCCCACTGGGAAGATGAACAGATTTGGGGGAGGGGGAGGAGAGGAGAGAGAGAACCTGCCTCAACCCGATCCTGTATCGCCTGCCAGTCTGGGGTCTGGGACTCATTGCTTCCTGGGTTCTGCTTACATATTCTCTTCTGCTAAGTGATACTAATGCAGGATGCATCACCATAAACTATTGCACAAATGAATGTTGCCTAATAGAAAGTGTATTTCATATATAGTATTAATTAAATGGGTCTGAGATGGACCACACCTCATTTTGCTGATCAGGTGTCCGGGCAGGAAGCTTCTAGAATTGGGAGTAAGAGCAATAATAAAACTGTAGTTAAAATTTACCAAGCGTTTACTTTGTTCTCAACCCTTTACTTGTGTTGGTTCCTTTTTTTTTTTTTAAAGTTTATTTACTTATTTTGAGAGAGAGAGAGAGAGCATGCAGAAGAGCAGGGGAGAGTCAGAGAGAGAAGGATAGAGAGAATCCCAAGCAGGCTCCCTGCTGTCAGTGCAAAGCCCAAATCGGGGCTTGATCTCATGAACCATGAAACCATGACCTGAGCTAAAATCAAGAGTCAGGCCCTTAACCCACTGAGCCACCCAGGCACCCCAGTTTTGGTTCTTTTATTCCCTGTAACAATCCTGTACGGCAGGTCCTGCTAGAGAATGGATTTTACAGATGAAGAAACTGAGACACAGAGAAGTTAAGCACTTTGCACAGGATTTCACAGAGTTGTAGAACGGTGCCCTTCCCCCAAAGATGTCCTCTTCCTAATCCCCAGAACCTGTGATCAGGCCATACTATGGGGTAGAAGGAACTTTGCCTATGCGGTACAATTCAGGATCTTGAGATGGGGACATTATTCTGGATTATCCAGGCAGACCCACCGTAACCACCAAAGTGTTTGTACGAGAAGGAAGCAGAAGCATCAGAGGAGATGCAACAAAGCAGAGAGATCTGACGCTGTTCCAGTCCTGGCTTTGAAGATGGGGAAGGGGCCACAGGCCAAGGACTAGAGGTGGCCTCTAGAATCAGAAAAAGACAAAGACGCAGATCCTCCGCTAGACATCCTGGAAAGAACACATCCCTGCTGGTCCATTTTGGACTTCTGACCTTCAGAACTGCAAGATAATAAACTTGTGTTTTTAGATTCGTAATTTGTTACAGCAGCAGCAGGCGACCACTGTCCCCAGCTAGCATGTGACAGCAGCAAAGATACAGGCTCTGTGCTGGGAAAACAGTCCTTTCGCTCACCGTGTTTGGGACCAACTGCACCTCTTCAACACTGATCCCAGAGCTCTTGGACAGCTATCTCTATGTCCCACCGCCCCTGTCTGACTACTGACCCCCACCAGCTCCTGCTCTGCCCAGTACCTTTCTCCCACCTTATTTTCCTGGGATCACTGAGAACCATCTCAGCCAGCCCAGGACGGCCTGGGGTTGGCGCCCTGGAGACATGGGCAGCAGAAAAAGGCTGAGAGTCCTCCGTGGGCCTGTATGTGTACAGGTTTGCGTACAGCAGCTTCGGCACCATCAGGCATCGGTACCTGCATCGCAGAAGCAGAAACCAAAAGAGCAGCTAGGTGTGTGGCTTTGTGTGGAGTCCAGCTCTGAGCACAGAAGAGGGCCAGTTGCCCAGGGATCAGCATGGACACAGCTGTGTGACAGGGGAAGGGGTCAGAGGGACAGCCTCTGCCCAGAGTATCAAAACAGGGCATGAAACACTCTGGCCCTGAAGGAAGAGGGCTTCAGAGGCTCCTGGGGAAGAAGCCACGGGGATGATCAAAGGTTTCCGGCCTCTCCGTAGAACGTTTGGACTTTGCTGCCACCTTGTGGACAGACTTCAGAAAGACAGGGTTGTGGCTCTTCTGGGACAAAGATTGACATCTTATTTCATGCCTTAGGCTAGATCTTTCTAAGTCTTGGGGTTGAGGGTGGGAAAGATGGTGTGTGTGTCGGGGGTCCTCCCAGATACATGGAAGGGACTCCCTAGGCTTCCAGAGTCCCAAGTGTCATCCTCATGGTGTGGCCCTCTGCCAAAAGTTTCATTCTCTTTGCAGACAGGGACACTGGAAGTGGAACGGAATAGGAGAAACCCAGCCAGGATCGGGGTAGGCCACCCATGTTGTGCCAGTATGCACACACCTTCCCAGCGCAGGGGCTCCAAGCTGTTTTAGGCAGGAATTCTGTGCAAAGGAGCTGAGAATGTGCAGGGTGAGACAAGGGGGAGTACTGGGAGAAAGGGGGACACAAAGGGATGGGGCACAGAGGTCTGAATCCAACCCGGTGGGAGCGGGAAGTTGAGCCCCCGTTGGCCTTATGATGAGTGACCAGCTTGATTAGCCTTCCTGTCTCTGAAATGGGGATGAGAAGGATAAAGGCCTCTACTCTCCCGGAGGACGTTCTCACCCATTCCGAATGTGATGTGAGCACACTGAGGAAGGGCTGATACGCCCCGAGACACCTCTCGACTCCAGCCTCATGCTTCCCTGGGCTTTTACCCCATATTGGGAGACACATGCCCAATGAGCCAGGTACTGATATGACCCCCCACTTTGCAGATGAGAATATTGAGGCACAGAGGAGTTAAGTACTTGTCCAAGGTTTCACAGCTGGCATGTGATGGGGCCAAGATGCAAATCTGGGGTAGCCACCCGCACCCAAGGTGCCCCCAATAACTGTGTTGTATAAGGAAATGGGGGTGGCCACTGCAGATGCCCCAGTTCTAGGTTCCATCCAACTTGGGCTCTGGCGGTGGAGACTGAGGCAGATCTTCCTCCCTGGTCTGTCCCTTCCCAACGTAGATACAGAGCTCTCTTTCTTCCAAGTCTTCTCAAAAATAAGATTCCATTCCTTCCCTTTCAGACTCTCAATCTAATTCATGTCAATATGACTGTCCAGAAGTTCCTGCTATAGTCTAACCTCCACACCTCTTCCTGCAGGCCAAGCACCTTTGCAAGGTCCCAGAGAGAAGAGACAGAAGATGTGGCTGTGTTTCAGAGAGGGGTATTCTTGGTCTCTAAAAGCAGGGTTTAATTCTCTAACCATGACAGTCAGGGCTGGCCAATCACAAGCATTAATGGGGGAGCTTAAATTATAGAGGACCAAGTTAGAGAAAAGAAAAGAAAAAAAAAAAACCCACCCAACTCCCAGCCACGGGGACTTGCAGCTGATAGGTAATTATCTGCTGTTTGTGCGCACTGTTAGGGCTCCCCGACCCTGAGCGGTCAGCGTGGACGTGAACGGCGTGTGCACTGGGGGAGAGGGCCAATGAGTTCGTATCAGGTCAAGACAATTGTGAGGGGCCCATCCGGCCGGTTCTCGACTTCTTCCCCCCTCTTCCGCCCCTCCACTCCCCTCCAATCAGGGAGGAGCTGCCCTCTTTGCCCACCACCCCTCCCCAAACACTCAGAGAAGAGGAGGAGTGATTAGCATGGGGCATTGTCCCCGGATAATGGGCCCCAGCTGCCACATGAAAGAAGAGACAAAGCGCCTGGCCGCTCCACGAGCATTATCCCCTCGTTAAATCTCTGTTATTAGATTAGATTCAAAATGTATTGATTCAGAGGCTGGGGGGAGGTGGGGGAGGGAGGAGAATCTGGCTAGTGATTGCTGAACCCCACCTCTCCACATGCTCTCCCTCCCCCGCTGCACCTCCCCCCACCCCACCCTGGGCAACTTTTTCTCTCTCCTGTTCTCTTGGGGAAATCTCCCATATCCTGGCTCTGAGTTTAGCTCCTCTCCCTGGACTATCCTGGAGGCCAGGGAAGGTCCACTCCTGTCGGGAACCCTGAGGTCACGGAGCCCAGGCTGCGGCTGACCAGATAGAAAGGCAGCCTCCTAGATGGGATGGTGGCAGTGGGCCCCACAACTTGAGCAGTATGGGCCGTGAATCCACAGGGGGTTGGAAGGGTTCATGCCGGGCACTCAAGACCTGCAGTGGGATCTTTTGCATAGACATGATAGGTTTGGAAAGCAGCGTGGGTGGGAAGGGAAGGTGAGGACTGAAGTGTTGTAGGTGACGAGGGGAGGCTGCAGGAGAGGAGCAGGGAGAAGACAGAGAACCGGCAGGCTTCTCACAAACACTTACAAGGACACAGGTGGTTTCTGGTTCTCTCTCTCTGGATGTCTGATGAGGAAATGAGCTGAAGTGGCAGGAGGAAGGAAGGGAGCAGGTTCTGGGAGACATAACAGGTGGGAAGGAAATTCTGAGCGTTCTCATATCCCGCACAGGGCAAAGGTCTCCTTGGGAGAAGATCAAGATCAGTACTGATCAATGAGAGGCAGTACACTGGGTGTTCTCTGGCCCTGAGCCTCAGTTTCCTGTCCCTGGGTGGCACAGTTTGGATGCCGGATCGATGAGCTGATTGGCTGTGGCTAGTGGAGCAGAAGATGTTACACGTGGCGGCTCTTTCTCAAGGTGGTTAATTGGCTGCCTCAATGCTGGGCTCTGTTGCCCCATTGATTGTGGGTGAAGGGTAGGGGGGGGGGAGATGAGGAATCAATAGGTTGATTAGTGTCTTGCTAGCTTTCTGGTTGGACACTTTGTCAATAGCCACCCACTTACTGACCAGTGGTGCACTGACAGTGCCAGACTGTCCCCCTTTTTCTCTCTCTGGCTGGAGGCATGAGACTCCGCCAGTAGCCTGACCAGCCCCAGCAAATCCTGGTGGGGTGGGGCAGCTTTTGGTCCCAAGACCAGGCTCCAAAGTATGAGCTTCCAGAACCGTCCTGAAAGAGTTGGGGTGGACAACGACCACCTGTAGCCCAATCTCTGCTCAGCATGAGGCAACAACTGTGAATGGGGCCAATCCCCAGCCCCACAGCCTCTTGATTTTTGCTGGGGGACCCTGATATCCACCCATCAACAAAACAAAGGTAAATATAAAATCCCTATTTAATAGCAAAAGCCCATATGTCTGGAATGGAAGAAGCAGGTGAAATCTCATTCTAGTTCACCTTAGGAGCCAGCAGCTGGTTAGACAATATTTAATGAGTTCACTTCGCATGCTGGGGAGCACAGGGTATGAAGAAGCTGAAGGAAGCTAAAAGAGATGAGTCCCCTTCCTCAGTCTCTAGGATATCTCATTCTTGAAGCTCCCAAGGGCTCAAGGGCTACCCTCCATACAGCTTCGCAGGGTGGTCTACAAATTAGAACTGCAGTGTGGGGTTGTGAAAAGGTGTAACTTCACATGTTCCCTACTGAAGCCCTTATGATTGGCCAGCCCAGAACAGTTCCTCCCAAAGATTCCTTTGGGGTCCTTTCCCTTTCGACTGGCAGCATTTAGTGCATTTCCAGCATGCCTTCCTCTGAGTGACAGGAAGCCCAAGACGGGGAGAAGGATAAGGCTGGAATGAGAAAGGGAGAACCAGAGAAAGCCTCAGGCAAAACATTGTGACACTAAGGTCACTCTGGGTGGGTTCTGGCATTCCTTTCCTCTGAACGCTTGTTAGATGGATGGAGTGATAGAGTGCTCCTGAGCATGTCTTAAACCCTGGTGTTTGGGACAGGGGACCAGGATATGAAAAGTAACATTGAAGAGCAGGCTCCTGACTCTGCCTCTTTCATGGTCCTGCTCTCTTGGGTGAATGTGCCAGGGGCTGGCTGCTAAGAGTTCCCAAAGGAGATAGTTAAACTCAAGCCTTGGGTTTCCTCTGTCTTCCAAAGACCAGACCAGTGGGTGCTGACCGTGGTGCTGATGTCTTGGCCTCCACTGCAGGATCCTCTGGCAGGGAGAGAGCTCGCTCTCAGCTTCACTGACAGACCATGAGCACAGAATGGTAACAAGACTGTGAGGACTCTTCCAGCATCTTCCTGGGGGTTAACAGAGCAGAGCATTGCTAAGTGTTCATGATCCTTACCCTCCCACCTTGAATTCCACCTCCTATTAGGTCTTCATAACAGCTACTATGTGGTCACCTCCCAATTCCCTGGGCTAGGAAGCACCAAATACTGAAACCACAGGTAATACCCCTACCTCATTTCCACCAGCAACGTTTAACTTCTTCTTCCACCCACCCAGCTGCTGACAAATGGTTAAGAAGAGAGTTTAGGCTTCATTGTATTTTATTACCCCCACCCGCCCCCTACCCCACCATCATCCAATGGAACATGAGTGTTCAGGGAAGTGGCTACAGGTGAGGTGAAGAAGGAGAACATTACGGTTGAATAAACCTAATGCAGTGTTACCAGCCATGTGCAGTAGAGAGTTGGTTTGCTTTGTATCTAAAAACAAGGCTAAAGGGGGAGGAGCAGAAATTCAAAGTGCCTTATTCAGGGAAGTGACAATGGGGAAATCAAGGCTTGATACACAGATAAATAGAATGAAGTTAGGGAATGCATGGGTTTTTCTAGATCAAAGACAGCATGTTTTAAAGCCATGATAAGTTGGGTGGGGGGTGGGGTGGGGTACAAGCGTCTTGAACATCAAGCTTTTTGGGAAGAGTTAAGGCCCTGCTTCAGAATTACTGGCATTGGACAGGGTCTTGAAAACATCCCTGGCATCTGCTGGGCCCTGAAATCCTCAATCCCCATTCTAACCAGTGCCTTACTACCCCTCCCTCAAAACACCCCAACTGGGCTGTGCCTACTCAAGAATACTGCCAGATGGACCACAGAGTAACCAGGGTGATGCTGTAGGCCAGCACTGCCACCAGGTAGATGCGGAAGAGCAGCCCGTCCAGCACGGAGCCCACATGCAGCCATTCCCGGGCCACCTCTCGGCTCTCGTCCCTCTTCTCCAGGAAATGCCTGATGGAGGACAGCTCCTGCAGCAGCCCGCACACTGCCAGGGAGGCCTCCTGCGGTGGTGGTGGGGGGCTGCCTCGGCCCCTTGGGGTATTCTCCAAGTCCTGGGGTCCTCTCAAATGGCTGCAGTGGTTCCCCACATCTGGAAAAAGGGCACAGCATTGGCAGAGGAGGGAAGCCTGGCAGAATGGCACGACCACTGTCCCTTCTGTGCCTGTGGCTTGCAGAAATTGTTATTATGAATTCCAGACATAAACAGTATAGATGTGAACTTACCTATTTGTGTACCCAACGTCTGACTTGAGCGAACAAAGAAAGCAACACGGTTGAAGATTCCTGCATACCCCTCCTTAGTCACATCCTCCAACCTGTCCCCAGGTCACTAAGATATGAATTTGGTGTTTATTTTTCCCACGCATTTTTTTAAACACCGGGGCTTCCTGCAGCAATTTGATATCTATTATTTCACTTGAGCCTCACAATAGCCCCATGAGAAAGGCAGAGTAGGAGTGATTACTATTTGGACTCTTTATATGGAAGTGCTAAAGCTCAGAGAGGTTAAGTGACTAGCCTGTGGTCACACAGCTGGAGCATCATCTAAAAGTGAGGCCACCAAGGCTGAAGGTATGTGGACTGTGACTCCACTGCTGTCTCCGCTATGCCATATGGCCTTGCTGCCCTCTCCTTGACTCCAGTCCAAGTCCCTTTGTACCAGAAAATACACCTTCAGCTATGGCTACCTCATAGGTGAGCAGTGAAATTGGGCATTAGGCTGGAGTACTCATTCATCAGTTCACGATGAGGTGGTCTTAGATTAACCATGCATCTCCTGTAAAAGGCCTAGCTCTCGCCAGAAGGGAGGACAAAGAGGGGTGGTGAAAAATACAAGCAGAGCGTCAGCTGGGCCTGGGTTCAGACCAGTCCACCAGTACCTTGGCTCTGTGACTTAAGGCAAGCTAGTTGGCCTTATGCCTGTTTCCTCACTTGACAAATGAGGATGACAATCCTATTACGGGGCCTGTGGATGGCCTGGGATCACGCACAGAAAGCGCACGTGCCTGCCTCAAAGTGCTCAACAAATACATCAACAAACCACAACTACCACCACCACCAGCAACGAATGTAGCTGAAACAATTTGTCAGGGAGAACGAGCTTCACGTTTACTGTCCCCTGCACCCCTGTCTCTCTGTCATTGGTGTTTGAAATTTGAAGGGGACTTGGTCTCTGGGCTGACTGAATGCAGAGCTTTAGAAACCCCGGCTGCACACTTAGCCATGTGAGGTAAGGGGACCCATAACTGCTGGAGAGGCATCTGTTTGACCCCCTTTTGGGTCCATCTCAGAGAAAGGCAAGTCCTTCCGAGCTCCTGACAGGCTCGGCCTCTCACTTCGCCCCGTCTCTCTCCACACCCGGACTGATGAGGGGAGGTGAAGGTGCAGAAAGGGTCCACTGATGACTTTGACTGAACTCTGCTGCCTCCCAGTGAGACCCGGCACGGGGTACCAGGTGCAGGGTGGCACTCAGATCCCAGCCCCGGTCAGACTCGCCGGCCAGAGACTCTCCACCACGTCCGCACCCCCAGGCCCTCCGTATGGGATGCCCCCTTTCCCTCTTCACCTGAGCAGTCATCGGTCTTGGAGGCTTGGGGGGTGGCCGGGGGCCGTCGGGAAGCTGTTTGCTCCCCTAGGCAAAGGAGCAGGGCCACCCGCTCCAGGACCAGGTGCCGCAGCCAGGCGGGTACGGGCTGCTGCAGGTCTTGCTTGTGTACCAGCCGCACGATGAGGATGGTCTCAGCCAAGCTCACCACCAGCAGCGCCATGCACACGACGAAGTAGACACCTGTGCACGCGGGGAAGGTCGGGGGACACACAGCAGGTGGGAGGGCGCTGGTTCTTCAGCCCCCGCCCACCCCCACCCCCAACCACACTGTGCTCTTCCCCTGGAGCGGGCTTTACCAATGAGGGGAGTGCCAATGGCTGTGGCCGGCAGTGTGTCCGACACGATGATCAGGAAGACAGAATAGCCCAGGAGGAGTGTGATCTTAAAGGAGACCCTCTCGCCACTGTCTGGAGGCAGGTAGAAGCCCACGATGTCCATGAACATGAGGAAGATGCTGGGCAGCAGCAGGCTGACTGTGTAGAACAGGGGCCTCCGGCGGATGACCACCTAGGACCAGGACAGGAGCTGGGGGAAACCCGGGGCACAGAGGCCCTGCATCCAGGACCCCCAGCCCCTCATGGACCTCTCGTTTCATGGAGCTTCCGGCCTGGCCCTGCTGGAAGAGGAAGAACCGCACAGACCTAACATCTGGCCTCTGGATTGAGGCCGGTGGCTGCAGAGGACGAGGAAGGGACAATTCCCCTGAGCTTCCCCATCTGCTGCCCTGAAGGTCCCATGCATGTGTGTGACCTGGAGCTGGGAGAAGGGCTATAGATGGTCTTCCCCACACGCCTCCTGAAGTCTCCCTGGGGATGATGCCCAGCAGTTCTAGCTATCATTTCCCCCGCGTCTGTCCCCGGGGCCACTCACGAAGAACTTCATCTCTGCGTAACAGCCACTGCTTTCCATGCTGAACTCGCGAAACTGGGTCAGCACCCCCAGGAGCTCCCACTCGCCCTGGTTCATGAAGATAGTCTTGTCAAGCTTCACCTTTTCTGGCAAGCGCCACAGGGAGATGTTGATGTCCTGGACTGGGAGGGAAGAGACCGAGCCAGCTCTGGAGTCCAGGGCCAGGAGGATGTGCCAGGCCCTGTGAGGGTGGGGCCCGCAGTGGGCTGCACAGGCAGGACTTAGGTGGACTCAGCTCTTAGCCTTCAGCCTCCGTGTCCTCAGCCGTAAAATGAAGTGATAACGCACACTGTATCTACCAGAACCAAACTATTAGAAAGCCCCTTCTCTCCTTCTCTCTCCTCTCTTCCTCTCTCTCTCTCTCTCTTTCTCTCCCTCCCTTCCTCCCTCTTCCTCTCCCTCTCCCTCCCTCCCTCTCTCTCTCATACACACCTCTTCTAGGTTTCCATTAGGGTCCCCCATTTAGGAAATGAACAAAAGTCAACATTCTTCACGTTTGCCTTCATAGGGCTGACTGTCCTCAAAGGTGAATTAGGGAAATATGCAAAATCTTCACTTAGAGAAAAGCGGTTTTACTTCTCTGCATCTACACTAGAGACATTAGATACATAGAAAGCCAGCAGCGTCCGTTACAGCAAAGTATAGGGAAAGATCTACATGTCCACCAATCAGGAAAGTGCTTGCTTGATCAACTATGATGCATCCCAACCCTGAGCTATCCTACAGCTGTCAACATGTAGGGTAACTCGGAAAGATGTCCAATACTTCTTGTTGTTTGTAAAGAGAATCAGGTAGCAGTGGCATGAATGATACATTTAGTAAAATAACAACCTAAGAAATAATTTTCATGTACTTTCCATAGAGGAGTATGTATGTGTATATGCAAAGGATAGAGAAGGATCTGGAAGAACATACCATATGAGGCTTATACTGATAAAAGCTGTTAAGTCTTGGTGTGTGGAGTTGCTGGTGAAGAGTTCGGGATTGAAGGTAGAGGTCAAAAGTCAAAGATAATTTGCAATTCTGGTTTTTGTCCAAGGAAGTTCTGTATTATGTTTGTAATTTACAGTTAATGTGACGAAATCAAATAGAAGTGGAGGATGCCTTCTTGCCAGAGGGTGATGCTCACTTTGTAGACTTTAGTGAGAACCTCGTAGTCATCCATTAAATAAAAGTTGCCAAGCACCTTCCTTTGTAGGCACTGTACTGGGGACCTAATGGTGGGCCGGAAGTCATGGTCCTACCCTCTGTGAATTTATATCTGATCGAGGAGCAGACATTGAACAAACACCTACAAGTGCAATAGAAGGGGGGAGAAGATCAGGGTGCTAAAAATTGGACAAGGGGGATGGCTAGTCTAGGGATGAGAGGAGTTTCCCCGAGGCACTGATGCCAGTGCTGTGATTAGGTGAGTAGGAGACTTGGCTGAACTAGGAGTGGTGGGGGGCAGGAGGAGGGTACAGGGTGGCCCAGGAGAGGAAGCAGCCTGTGAGAAGGGGAGAGAACAAGGGCTTTGGGGCCTTGGAAGGAAGGCAGCTGGGTTGGGGCAGGACTCAGGGGAACATGCGTGGGCTGAGGCTGGAGTGGTGACTATGGGCAGCCCCTGTCGGCCAGGTGAAGGGTTTGGGTTTTGTCTCAGGAGTGCAGGGAAGCCACTGAGGCTTTTAGACAGAGAGGGGCAAGGCCAGGTTTGCATTTAATGAGCTCTTCCTGCTGGCTCTGAGGAGCATGAAGGAGAGGGGGACCGTTGGGGAGGTAACTGCAGAAAGCTGGGCAGAGAGATGAGGGGGAGGGTGCACCCATGGAGAAAAGACAAGTAAGAGACACTTAGTGTCAGATCCTAGCCCTCACCGGGTGTCCTGGCGATCATTCAACCCTTGTGACTACTGGGGAGATGGCAAGAACAACAGAGTCCCGTTTGGAGGTTGAGGAAACAGAGGCTCAGC
The DNA here is from genome assembly GCF_023721935.1 of Panthera uncia. NCBI lineage: Eukaryota > Metazoa > Chordata > Mammalia > Carnivora > Felidae > Panthera > Panthera uncia. Next base: position 99,636,826 of record NC_064808.1, read on the forward strand.
GGCATTATGAAATAAGCAGTAAGTGACTTGAATAAAGAAGACTGCCTGCTAGGGTGCGCTCCTCAAGTAGGGGTTTTGGGGACCCTCCAACCTGCACCCCCACCTCCCAAAGCTTGTGTGTGGTACTCACTGGTGTGCAGCCAGCTGGTGAACGTCAACGAGCAGTTCTGCACGTCGAAGGGGAAGTTGTAAATGTCCAGGCTACAGGCGGTCACCACCTGGAGGGGCTTGTAGTTCTGGACCTCGCCATGGTGCCCGACATACACGTACGGGATACTTGGAGACTTCCCCACGTCCACACTGGCCAGGGAACAGGGGCAGTTTGGGGGCTCAAGATTACCTACCATTGTCAAGGCTACTTTCCAAGCAGGAAAGGGCATTGCTCCTTCATTCCCCCGGCAACCTGGCCACAAAAGGCAGGTGAGGAATCCAGGTACCTCAAAGCCACTTGCTGTCATGAGCATGTCCAGCTGCCCCTACTCCACCACCCACCCAGCTGGGCAGAGCTCAGCTCCCGGGATCAGCAGCCCAGTGGCAATGGGCAAACTTCGTTGGGCGATCCATCCTGGGGATCCATCCTGACCTGGGCTTCTCTTTGCCTAGAGGTCCTGTGACATGAGAATAATATTCCCAGGACGAAAAGGAACTAGAGAAATCCTTGAGAAGAAAAGAGGCGAGGTGGACTTTGTCACTCTCTCTCAGCAGATCCCCAACCCCTAGGCTCTCCCAAGTGACCACTGTGGCACAGAGTGGCCTGAGCTTAGGGTCCTGCGCCTGCAGCCTTCTGTGGAATCAGGCCAAGAGATAAGAAACTAAGATCCAGGCTACTTCAGTCTAACCTGGAGATCCAGCCAGGAACTGGGATCCCTCCAGCCCGAGGTCTAGGTCAACTGTCTCCCCTGAAAAGCACTTTGAGTGGCAGCCATGTCATTGGGCAATGTGGTGGGTACCGGCAGAGGGCAACTGGCCCCAGGCCACCTCCTCCTTCCATCTGTGTCCCCCAGCCATCTTCCACCGCCTGGCATTAAGAAGCCCAGGCAGTGGAGCCTGAACAACCTGAAGGATGGGGGGAGGGCATGTTGGCTGGGGCTGTCAGCTGTTGGGAATCAAGGATGGTGGTACCCACTTCACATTGGGGGTGCGATCTGGAGCCAGCCAGGCATGTGTATGACTTGAGAGGTGTGAGTATCTCCAAATCACCCCTGGGACCACTGCTGGAGCTTCATCCCTATTGGTAATCTCACTGTCCCCTTGAAAACCACAGCTGTCCTTCATTCAGCTATTATGACAGGGCAAATTCATTCCTTGGCTTCCCTTCCCTGGGAAGGGGGCCCTTGGACCAAGAAGTACAGGGTTTCCACATCAGGCATAGAAAAAGAGGAGTTTTAAAAAGAGAAAAGAAAAAAAAAAAAGAGAAAGAAACCAAAGGGGAATTTGGGCCCAAGCCAACTTTACCTACAGTTCTGCAAGCCTGGGTGGGACCTCTCATGCCACAGCAGAGTCTTGCCCCCAGCCCCATCTTTCCACAGCCCCGGAACCACCCAGGCACCCAGCATCAAATGACAGCACTCACAACTCGTTTATGAGAATGTCTGGGACCCAGATGCTCTCAGTGGGGAGGGACAGCTTGGTGATGTTGTCGAAGTCCTCAGGGTTCCACTGGAGAAACTCATCTGTCCAGTACTAGGGGAAGAGCAGGGGATGGTCACAGGCGGCCACCCCTCAGGATGACCTCACCGCTCAGTGCCCAGGCAACAGACGGGCATCTTCTTGGGGGAATCACTCAGCAGTACTGAGAGTCCCCCCATCGCTGTGCTCACACTCTCCCGGCATGCAAATATGACCCAGAAAAATGACGCCTTGCCCTGCGGTCATTTCTCCCGTCTGACTATCCCATCCACCAACTGTGGGATCTTGGACACATAGCTTCTTGGGTCTTGGTCTGCTCATATGCAAATTGGGACAATAAGATGCATCTGACAGGGTAGAGATGGTTACTGTTAAGTTGTGATCAACACATTCCTCACTATCCTGTCAGAATGACTGATCTAAAAAGTCAACGTAATTATGTCATTCCCTTGCTTAAAACTCTAGGGATGCCTCTTGCACTTGGGATAGAGTTCAACCTCATGGCCAGCAAAGGCCTGCACAATCTGACCTCCAGCTATCTCTCTAGTCTCATTATTTTTTTAGATTTATTCGTTTATTTTGAGAGAGGGAAAGCGTGTGTCAGAGAGGGGCAGAGACAGAGGGAGAGGGAGAGAATCCCGAGCAGGCTCTGCACTGTCAGTGCGGAGCCTGACGCAGGGCTCAAACCCTTGAACTGTGAGATCATGACCTGAGCCGAAATCAAAGTCTGAAGCTCCACCAACTAAGCCACCCGGGCTCCCCTCTCGAGCCTCATGGTTTTTGCCATCTTCTCTATGGAGTCTCCTTTCCACTGCATGCAAACACCCCACATCTCTGCATACCTGCGCGCTCCCACACCGCAATCCCTGTCTTCTCCCCTGAGGGAGGTCTTCTGTGTCCCTCCAGACTCAGTCAGAGCATCTGTCTGCTCCCTTCTCTGGGAACCTTCCGTGCCCCCCCACTCCCCAGGCTGGATTTTCATGTACCTCCTCTGTGCCCTCATGGTTGGTATCTCATTCTTGCCTCACTGGAAATCTTGCTACATTCAACTGTCTGTTCATGTGTCTGTGGCCTCCCCTAGTCTGTGAGCTCACTGCAGGCAGGGCCTGAATCTCATTCGTGTCTCTAATTCCGGTCCCTTGGGATAGTAGGTTGGCATCCCGTTACTGCTGGGCACACAAGTGACCCTAGAGGTCCACAGGTGGGACCTAGGCCAGATGTCCCAGGAAAGGAGCCCTGGGCTGCCTCTTCTTGTGCATCCCTTCCTTTGACGCAGGGAGTGCTCTATATTAAGAGATTTTTCTAGGGCAGAAGAGAGCAGTCTGGCAGGAATCAGCATCTGGCTTCTGCCTCCACCCCACCCTCTGCCCCGCATGCTGGTGGTAGTGGGAAGCACTCACGAGCAGTGGAGGGATGTAACAGAGACCTGCACATGCCTGGCATGTCCCTAGACAGAGCCCCTCTAAGCTCTGACCTCTACGACCTGGCCCCATCCTCCCGCCCCCTCTCGCCAGCTCCTCTGGTTCCCTTCTACTCTCAAATCTGCTCTGCAGCTCAGGGCCTGCCAGCCCAGGACCAGCCTGTGGACAGCAGTCCCCACTACCTGCCCGCTCTCCCCCCTAGCTCCTCACCAGCTCCCCACCAGTTTCCCCCCAGCTCTCCCCCCGCTTCCCCATCAGCTCCCCACCAGTTCCCTGCCAGCTCCCCGCAAGCTCCCTGCCAGTTCCCCATCAGCTCCCCACCAGCTCCCAGCCAGCTCCCTGCAAGCTCCCAGCTAGCTACCCATCAGCTCTCTACCAGCTCCCCACCAGCTCTCCCCCAGCTCCCCTCCAGCTCCCTGCCAGCTCCCCATCAGCTCCCCACCAGCTCCCAGCCAGCTCCCCGCAAGCTCCCCGCAAGCCCCCTGCCAGCTCTCTACCAGCCCGCCCCCCCCCCAGCTCCCCACCAGCTCGCTGCCAGAAGGGCCACATGAAGCCCTTGAAGGCCTCAGAGACGTTCTCAGCAGTGGCTGAGTGATGTCCCTCAGAAGCTCAGAGAGTCGGGAGGTGGCTAAGGGTGTGAGGACTCGGTGGATGGGACTGCCCTGTGTCAATCACCCAATTTGATTGTCATCACCCTTGGCTTAATAGAAGGAAGAACTTTCTAGCAATTAGAGTTGTTTAAAAGTGCGGTAGCTTCCCGCTGAGCAACTGGGCACTGGATGTGTTTATCAACAGAGACCAGACAAGTTGTTCGAGATGCTGTGAAACCACTCGGAAACCAGAGGGGGTTTGGAGGATTTCTCCTCTGCTGAGCACGGAGCTTCCTTCCATCTCCAGTCCTGAGAGGAGAGGGGCCCAGACTCCCGGGTCTCCTGAGTCTGTCTCTGAGCCTCTTCCCCCCTCCCCTCACCAAGGCCTCTGACATTCCTGACTCTTTTGAGGAATCCTTCCTGGAAGGGGAAGATCCCATCCCAGGAAATGGGAGTGGGCGCTCACCTGCCGGTACCAGATGTAGGTGGTCAGGACCTGGTTCTTTTCATCCTGTGAAAGGAAAGAGGGCTCAGCGTCAGTGCCCCGTGGGCGGACGTCCACCTTGCACATGTACCCCAAGAGGAGCTGTTGCTTTGTGTCCCTATTCCTTCGGGAAGAGGTAGTGAAGAAAAAGAGAAAAGGGCCAACCAGGAAGAGTTGGTTGGTCTTTGACTAGGACACATCTAGGAAGAAATACAACTGTTTCTTTTTTAATTTCCTATCTATCTATCTATCTATCAATCATCTTTTACTATTTTCTATTATGTTATACATATATATGTCTCTATGCTACATATATTTTACATATATAATATACGTAACATATAAGATAAGGGAAAACATAAAGGGGGTGCCTGGGAGGCTCAGTCAGTTAAGTGTCTGACTTCTGATTTTGGCTTAGGTCATGATCACATGGATAGTGGGATCGAGCCCTGAGTCAGGCTCTGTGCTGACAGTGTGGAGCCTGCTTGGGATTCTCTCTCTTCCTCTCTCTCTCTGCCCCTCCCCTGCTCGTGCTCTCTCTCTCTCAAATAAATTTTTTTTTTTAAAAAAGAGAAGACATATAGAAAATATTTTATCTATATGTATTTTTTAGATGTTTATTTATTTTGAGAGAGAGAGTACACATATGCATACCAGTGGGCAAGGGGCAGAGAGAGAGAGAGACAGAATCCCAAGCAGGTTCTGTGCTGTCAGTAAGGAACCCAACATGGGGCTCAATCCCACAAATCGTGAGTTCATGACCTGAGCCGAAATCAAGAGTCAGATGCTCAACTGACTGAGCCACCCAGATGCCCCTATATCTATACACTTTTACATATTTGTATGCCTGTATATCTACATCTGTATCTCCCTCCCACCCTAGTATGCAGTCAAGAAATGCAAAAACACACAGTCCAAAATTCATCACTGTCCCTCATTCCCAACTAATTCCCAGCTTTGCTTCCCGAAACAGCCACACGGGCTGCAGTAGAGACTGTGAGGTCAGGTCCTGCTTGCTCTGGTGCTCTCCATCTCTGCAACTGCTCTCTTGTTTATCTCTGCACAACGTCTGACCTCCTCACCAGGCAGTGCACCCCGCCCTACTACAGTCATTGATGAAGAAATTGATTTATTAATTGGTTTAGGATTCATTGTTCAACAATCATTTAGCAACACCTGTCATGTATCAGGGGCCCATGTCAGACACCAAGGGCCTAGAAATGAATAGGACAGATGAACAGGACAGCTTATGTGGGGACATGGTTACCATGATACAATGCATGAAGAACCACATGTGGTAAGTGGCCCTCTAGGAATAGGGGTTGAGAGAGGCAGCCACAGAAGTGACCCTGGTTTTCTGGTTTGGGCAGCTCTGTAGACGGTCGGTGCTGTTGTCCAGCCTGGCACGGGGCTGTGCCAGATCACAGGTACTCTGGGTACTTGAATGTCCCCTGTGCTGCCCAGGGAGTGACCCGGCCTTACATGGTCTTCCACCCCAAAAGGCCCACCTCTGAGTGGGGCAGATTGGGGCCTAGTGCTCACCACGCTGAGGATGGCATAGACAATGACATCGATGGACACGGTGGTTGGCTTCCTCCAGTCCCGCACAGGCCGCACGCCCTTCTGGTAGTTGGCCAGGAGGTAATCTGACAGCCTCAGCAGAGCGGGCCTAGAGGTGTTCTGAGCCTGGGGGTGCTCCCTGTGCCTGGCTAGGAAGAACAGGGCAAAGTGGGCATCAGAGCCTGAGGCTTCCCCCATCTTTTGGCCTGGTTTGAAGGCTATTGAAAGGAAAATGCCTCCACTATTTTCACCCCAGAGTCCCAGATACTTCCACAGGCTGAAAGTCCCGTCACTGGAATGTTTTGTCCACAGAGATTCCTGCCCAAATCTGAAGGTATTGTCTCCTAAGGGTAACCTACACACTCATTTCCATGAGACAGGGGAGCTGGGCTGTAAACGTAGGTGAATTAAGACAGGTGAGGTCTAAGTGGGCCAGGGGCTGAGAAAGGTTGAGCAGGTACCTGCCCAGAGGAGGTGGTCTACAGGAGACAGAGGAGGGGAGCTGGGGAGCTAAGGAGGAGTGGCCCTCGGGATGGGTACTGGAAGGAGAGGGGGCTGCAAGGAAAGGTGGCCCCAAGTACACCATCTCTAAGCCCAAAGGTCTGCATGAAGGTTTGCCTCAGTCAAGGTCAGACCTCAGCGTGTGGCCAGATCCTCCTCGGCTCCTTGACCCCAGCCTCCTATTAACAAAGAAAGAAAGGAGGCATCCCGTGAAAGCTGCCATTCCTTCCTGCAAAATCCTCCCCTCTGAGTCATGCACGCACAAACTCCTGGAGGCGGGTCTCCTCCAGAGGGTTGATTTATGGGCAGATTTGGTGGGTTGGGAAGAGGGTTAGACGTGAGGTTACAGGAAGTGAGGAGAAACTGAATTGTTCCCAGAGCAGGAGACCTATGAGGACAAAATGGCGATGAGAAAACCTAACTCTGAGGTCCTCACTCCATTCTATGGGGGTTTCACGTGCACCTGTTACCCCTCTGGGAAATAGCGGAAGCACTTTCTGAAAGATGCCAAGAAAAAGAAGGTGAAAGTCATAGGGTAGGGAATGCGAGAACCCTAGAGGACCAGGGCACAGGGGGCAAAGCTGTTAGGGGACTAGCAGGGTGCCTCTGGGGTCTTCCACAGACCAGGTGCCAGTGGGCCTGACTTTCTCCAAACAAGGCTGCCTCTTCTCGCATCTTGTCTATATAATGTGTGCAAATTTCTGCTACAGATCCCCCTTCCTGCTCCCCACCCACCTTCCCTGATAAACTTTCAGCTTCCCTCCGAAGGACAGAGAAGAGCAGAGAGAGGGGGAGGACAAGAGACCACTTACTGAGTGTCTCCTGTGGAATAATAACAGTTAACACATTCTTCATTTCAATCTTCGAGCAGCCCATGGGGGCGGCTGTCATGACGGCACAGTTTCCAGATAAGAGTCCCCAAGGCTCAGAAAGGTGGAGACTGTGCCCCGCAAGTGGGGGAAATGAGATTCAAATCCAAATCTCTCTGTGTCTTCACTACGCAAGCAATAGCCCTGAGTCTATTGTTGGGAAATGGACTGGTGTGCAGGGAGCCAGACTGGACAGTAATTCTCCTCAGCCAAGAAAGCCCCGAGCCACAGCCTTAACATGCAGCCTGGGTCTGTTGGTCCTGCCGAGCTTCCACAGGGACAGCTCAAGGGAGGAAAGCCAGCACGCACATACATGTAAGTTCTTCCTCTCTGTTCAGCCCCAGGACAGCATCCTAATTGTGCCCCAGCTCTCCCAACCTAGCTCTGCGTGGGAAGAAAACCTTCCAAAACAGGAAATAAATATTGTTTGTGGCAAAAGGAAACAAATCCTTTTGTGACCCAAACACCTCATATCCCAGGAAAGCAGGAGGAAAGGGTAGGGGAATGCAGAGAAGTTTGGGGTTATTAGAGTTTAGCTCTGGAAGGGAACTTGAGGAAAGGAGGCCCAGGGAGCCCATGCAACAAGACCAGGGAAGCTGAGGTTGGTTCTGGTCGCCACTCTGTTGCTAAAGTGCTGTGTGACCTTGAGTGAATTATTCCCCCTCTCTGGACACAGCATTCCCATTTATAACAAGAAGGAGTAGACCAAATGAAGTCCAAAGTCCCTTGCAGCTACTGTTCCACGAGTTTGGGAGCAGAGCAAAGAAGACAGGAGCCCCTCTTGGCAAGCCCTGCCCTCACCTGGCACTCCACCACCCCTGCTTTTGAGCTGGACCATAGTGCCTTCAAATTCTTGTGCTCGGATGTGGCAAGATCCCTGACTTTCCTGAAGCAGCACCCACTCTGAAAACCTCCCTCCCCCAACCCCTGGGGGAATCAAACATCCCCTACCCGACCTCTGCAGGTGGCCAGCCATGTCCCGTATCTTTTCCCACCATCCCCTTACCTTGTCCATGTGCCAGGAGTGTGGGCAGAAGCAAGGCCAGCAGGACCCGTGGCACCCACGACAGCATGGTGACTTTCCCCGGGCGTGAGCTGCCTTGGAGTGGCCTCAGGGTAAGACGTGCTGAGAAGCAGGCTGCCCACACTCTGCCGGCTTCATGTCCCAGCCGGCCTGCCTCCTCAGGGCCGCCTTCCACACCTCTGAGGCTGCAGCCTCCCACTGCTGAGGGGCCACCAGCGCTGGACAGTCGCCAAGTTCCTGCAATCAGTCCCTCAGCCAGATCAGGTTTCAGGGCGGGAAGGAAGGAGAGGGAGCCAGTGAGAGGGGAGGCCGCCCAGCTGATGTCATGGGGCAAGACTTAGTCCGCCCCTTCAGCCAGGTGGCCGGGCCAAATGCTCCAAGGAGTAACTTGGGGTGGAGGGCTGGGGGGTTGGGGGCCACTGCAGGGGCTCCTGGAGCAAGGGTGCAGCCTGCCTGCTGGGAGTGGCCCTGGGTTGCTACCTTCATTTATGTCCCATGGCTAGTGCGTTTGGGTAGCATGGGGCTGGGGCAGGGGGAGGTGCGGCGGGAGCAGGGGGGGCCATTCGTTCACTCCCCTTCCTAAGCAGGGGCCGGGCATCTCTGCACACAGAGGAAGGGGACCTGGGGTTACCACATGGGGTTACCTCTGTCCTTTTGTCCTCATCAAAATATTTATTTTTCTCAACAAAATATTTAAATTTAAATATTTAAGTAGTAACCTGTATATGTAATTTATACTAAGCAAATATATTTATATATTGTTTCATATACATAATATGTATTATTATTATTATTAAGTTTATTTATTTTTGAGAGAGAGAGAGAGCACAAGGGGAGCAGGGGCAGAGAAAGAGGAAGAGAGAATCCCAAGCAGGCTCCAAGCACTGACAGCACATAGTCTGATGTAGGGCTCAAACCCATGAACCATGAGATTGTGACCTGAGCCGAAATCAAGAGTTGGACGCTAAACTGACTGAGCCACCCAGGCACCCCCATAACATGTATTATGAAAATATAATAAGGGTGCCTGGGTGGCTCAATCAGTAAAACATCTGACTTCAGCTCAGGTCATGATGTTACGGTTTGTGGGTTCAAGCCCCGCATCAGGCTCTGTGCTGACAGCTCAGAGCTTGGAGCCTGCTTCAGATTCTGTTGTCTCCCTCTCTCTCTATCCCTTCCCCACTTGTGCTCTGTCTCTCTGTCTCTCTCTCTCTCTCACAAATAAATAAACATTAAAAAAGTTTTTTAATTAAAAAAGAGAATACAATAATACATGCTTATTATAGAAAAATATGAAGAAACATTAAAATCATCCATGGGCTTACTCACTACCCAGAAACATCCACTGTTAATATTTTGATATATATTCCTCGATAATTTTCTGTTATAATGTGTACGATGAAGTAAATACACTGTACATATAATTTTGTATCCCATCCTGTCCTTTGCTTATTAATACCATTTCATGAACATTGTCAACACTTTCCTTTTAAGAATGTTTTTAATGTTTATTTATTTTTGAGAGAGAGAGGCTGAGCAGGGGAGGGGCAGAGGGAGAGGGGGACAGAAGATCTGAAGCAGGCTCTGTGCCGACAGCAGTGAGGCTGATGTGGGGCTTGAACTCACAAACCATGAGATCATGACGTGAGCTGATGTCAGATGCTCAACCAACTGAGCCACCCAGGTGCCCCATCAATACTTTGCTTTTAAACGTTTTCTTGAAACAAGGGTTTCTTTTTCCTTTGTCAGTCGAATAGGAAAGGATCTATCCCTCAGACACCCAGCTGTGTGCCAAAAAAACTGTCAGAGAAGAGTGTGGCTTGGAATTTCTGTTTGAGTGAATCTCACTCCCACTTTACCATTTGGGTAGAAGCAGACTTCTTTGCCTCGAGTGTGTGAAAAGCAAGATACACCTGTATCAAATCATGGCAAGCTTCAACCACAAATATTTTTATTCCTTTCAATTCCATTTCCAGTTGGATTTAAGTGTGGCATAGGCTGGGAACACTGTGGGAAAGAAGAATTTTCTCAGTTGTCATGGTTAAAAAAAAATCACCTTGGTCAGGGCCGACTCCTTTTTGGTTTTGTCTGGATTTCCCCCCTTATTCGTGTGCATGATGAAAACTGCATCAGCATTTAACACTCATTGATGGAGTCCCTTTGGATGGCTATTAGCCAGAGTTTGGTCCTGGAGTGCTTGGTCCAGCTCAAGGAGATTGGGCTACCCTTCTGTGAAGTCATGTGCTTCCTCACTGCACAATCCAGATAAAACACGGAAAATCATCTCCAGGAATTCCTTTTGGAGGAATGGAGATGAGGACACGCGGTACAATAGGAGAAACTAGGCACCTCCACTCCAGGATGAGTACATCCAGGCTTGACAGCAGGACAAGGCAAGAAGAACCAGGCTGTCCCAAGGCATCCAGGCTGAGGTCTTGAAGGGGCTCAAACTCAGGAAGGGCATTTGTGGATTCCTAAATCCATCTTCAAGCCCAGCATCTGGAGTGATACACAAAGATTCTTAGGCTCATGCTCATTTCTCATTGTCACTGAGAAATCTGCTGTAAATTTCTAGAAGGATGTTTCATCTTGTTTATGTGCGTTATAAAATCTACAACAAGCATTATACCATTCACTGACGGGGGCCCTTCGTATGGCCGTTACCAGGTTTGGTGCTTAGCAGTAACCCACTGGGGTTTCCATTACAGTTGCTGCATCATTAAAGAACAAACAACACTTAGCCGCTCCCCTCCATGTCCGAGCCACTGCCTCCGAATGCCCCATTTTGTCCTCCCTGGGGCTCCCTGCGCATACCCACAAGGCACTCCCTCACCTGTTGCCCCAAGCCACGACCAGTGTGGCCTGGAGCCCATTCCTTCCACAGAGCCAAGCCACCTGGAGACAGACAGCAGGAAGAAGCACTGGGCACTGAACTTGTGCGGGCATGGTGCCCAAGCAGTGGGGCAGAGGGGGGCAAGAAGATGGTGCAAAGAAACAGAAGGTAAAACTACAGGAAAAGAGGGATCTGGAGAAGAAGGGAGAGAAGGCAAAAGTAAAAGGAAGAGGAAAAGGAAGATGAGAAAAGAAAACATTGGCAGGAAATGGAAAAGAAAAGGAAGCTAGCAGTAAAAGGCAAAGGAGGAAAAAAAAAGGGAAATAGAGGGAGGAAAAGAAAAGAAGGCTTCAGGAGAGGCAGAGCCGTGGAGTTGGGGTGGCTTGAATGTGACTGACCCTCCAGTGCTGTGGAATGGAGGGCCAGCCAAGGCCACATGCCAAGCCCCGGGCAGGGAGCAACCAAAAAGCCTGGAGACCCTGTCCTCTGAGCCCCAAGCCTTCACTTCTGCTCTGAGCTCCTGGAATCCTCTGGGACTGCCCAACTGTGCTGGGGAGGGAAGAGAATGTCTTGGTACAGTGTGTGCATTAGGGAATTAGCTTCTTAGGTAATAGGATTATAGCGAGCCGGGCAGGCCACGGCCTCGAATGGAGATGTATTGCCTCTGTGCCTCTCTGATGGAGCATCAGTCAAGTTTCCCCCAAAGAAATTTCCTATTAATGGATTTGATGGCACAGCAGACAGGGGGTAGTTGGAGCTGTGGCCAGTGGCGGGGTGTAAATTGCCTCCGATGAAACTGTGGAGTCACTTTTGTCCCTTTTAAACAAGATAAAAATTAGTGAGCGGCCTTGATGAACTCGCCGTGGCCGGTGGGGATGAGGGAAATAGCAGAGGCCTGGCTAATTTGATTCCGGAGCTCTGCCTGCAGACGGCCGGGCTCCTCCGGGGGCGCAGAGGCAGACACGCAGACGGCAGCGGCCCAGGGTGGGTAATGAAAAGCCCTGAGGATGCAGGACCTGTAGGCCTGTGCCTTGGCTTTGTGTCCAGCTGCTCCCAACACCGTGCCCAGGAGGACTGTAGTCACGCCTGTGCTTGGCACTTTCCAGAATTCAATCAATCAACCTGGGTTTAAATCCTACAGAGGGCTCTGGGACTCGGTGTAATCAGGCGGTGAAGAGCCCAGGCTCATGGGGGCGCACACCCTCCTGCCCCTTACCACGGTGCTTGCTCCCATTTTCCAGGTTAAAACACAGAGCCCAGAGAGCCTCTGTGCCTTGCCTCTGTTCCCACAGCCCGTTAGGGGATGGAGCTGAGATCCCTTAGACTCCTGGCTGCAGCCTTTTACTTTCAGTCGTGTCTCCTGTCTCCTCCAGTAAATTTTACTGGTCTCTGAAAATTTTACCACCAAAGAGCCTGACCTTTTAAAACCTATAAACTTAGAAAAACTTCTGCAATCTGTCATAGCATCTGGCCCCACCAGGTGCCCACCTGCTGGGGAAGGGTTCCGAGTGGGGGATGCAGCTCCACTCTCCCACGGCACCTTGAGGAGAGGGGTCCACGGGCCCTACTGGCTGCATGCTACCCATGCTCGGCACTTGCTCACGGAATCCCTGCGGGCTCTACCCCTCAGCTCTGGGAAGGGCACAGGGGCAGACAGGGGAGCCCTTCTTCCACCAGTTCCAGGCACCTGACACATCCTGGCATGGAGGTTGAAAGATTTAGGTCATCTCCCCATGGGGAAGATGGAAGCCAGGGAGATGGGAAGAGGCCTGACTCAGACTTCCTAGTTTCCCTGCCCACAGAGGCAGCAGTGGCCTTTATGGAGAGGAGAGAAGAGGAGCAGTCTCTTCCCTCCTGGCCTTTTCTTTCCTTGATGCCCCCATCATTTCCCATCTTGACCTTTTCTCTGTCAAGGCCCTGCTCCTTGGAATGGCCTGCTTCTGCACCACTTCACAACAGTACCTGCCATTTAGCAAGCACACTGTGTGCCAGGCACTGTGCTAAACTCTTTATCACATTTAACTTCTATTTCCTACGAAGAAGATATGATTATTCCCATACTGCAGATGAGAAAAGGAAGGCAGAGATGGCACAAGAACAGACACTTAATCAATGGAACAGAATAGAGAACCCAGAAATGGACCCACAAATGTATGGCCAACTAATCTTTGATAAAGCAGGAAAGAATATCCAGTAGAATAAAGACAGTCTCTGCATCAAGTGGTGCTGGGAAAACTGGACAGCGACATGCAGAAGAATGCCACTTACTTACACCATACACAAAAATAAACTCAATATGGACGAAAGACCTAAATGTAAGACAGGAAGCCATCAAAATCCTCAAGGAGAAAACAGGCAAAAACCTCTTTGATCTTGGCCGCAGCAACTTCTTACTCAACACGTCTCCAGAGGCAAGGGAAACAAAAGCAAAAATGAACTACTGGGACCTCATCAAAATAAAAAGCTTCTGCACAGCAAAGGAAACAATCAACAAAACTAAAAGGCAACCTACAGAATGGGAGAAGATATTTGCAAAGGACATATCAGATAAAGGGTTAGTATCTAAAATCTATAAAGAACTTATCAAACTCCACACCCAAAAAACAAATCATCCAGTGAAGAAATGGGCAAAATACATGAATAGACACTTCTCCAAAGAAGACAACCAGATGGCCAACCGACACATGAAAAATGCTCAACATCACTCATCATCAGGGAAATACAAATCAAAACCACAATGAGATACCACCTTACACCTGTCAGAATAGCACCATTAACAACTCAGGCAACAACAGATGTTGGTGAGGATGCAGAGAAAGAGGATCTCTTTTACACTGCTGGTGGGAATGCAAGCTGGTGCAGCCACTCTGGAAAACAGGATGGAGGTTCCTCAAAAAACTAAAAATAGAACAACCCTAGGACACAGCAATTGCACTACTAGGCATTTATCCAAGAGATACAGGTATGCTGTTTCGAAGGGACATGTGCACCCCAATGTTTATAGCAGTACTATCCACAATAGCCAAAGTATGGACAGAGTCCAAATGTCCATCGATGGATGAATGGATAAAGAAGATGTGGCATATATATATACAATGGAGTATTACTCAGCAATCACAAAGAATGAAATCTTGCCATTTGCAACTACGTGGATGGCACTGGAGGGTATTATGCTAAGTGAAATTAGAGAAAGACAAAAATCATATGACTTCACTCATATGAGGACTTTAAGAGACAAAACAGATGAACATAAGGGAAGGGTAACAAAAATAATATAAAACCAGGGAGGAGGATAAAACAGAAGAGACTTATAAATATGGAGAACAAACTGAGGGTTACTGGAGAGGTTGTGGGAGGGGGGATGGGCTAAATGGGTAAGGGGCACTAAGGAATCTACTCCTGAAATCATTGTTCCACTATATGCTAACTAATTTGGATGTAAATTTTAAAAAATTAAAAATAAAATTAAAAAAAAAATAAAAAAATAAAATAAAACAAAATAAAATAAAATAAAATAAAATAAAATAAAATAAAAAGGAAGGCACAGAGTAGTCAAGCAGCCCGTGCAGAATTCCAGGGCTGATAAATGGAGGGTGTGGTGTTAGGTCCTACAAACTTGAAAGCCTTGGCTCATAACCTACCGATTACAATGAGTCCAGAGCATTCTGTAGGATTGAGGCCCAGGCTGACTGGACTCTGGCTCCGATCCCTAGTATGGATGGGAGTCCCCCATTCCTGCCTTGACTGCTCTTATTGAAAGGGCAGGCTCATTGGGTTGGCCCTACATAAGCCTGCAAATTAAAGATATTTTTATTAAAGAATAGTCATAAGAATATATGATAACTTTAGGGACCATTGCATTTATTGTTTTCCCCAATACAGACTGGATTCAGAAATACTGCCCTTTCCCATCCTGGCCCCAATATAGCCAGTTTCTGCAAATGCTAGGTATGGGGCTTCACAGTAAACTTGGGACCAGTGACCTTCTGCAACCCCTCGTCATGGGATGGAAGTGATGCTAGAATCTCTGGACTATAATATTATTCTATTGAGTCTGGGTGCATGGGGTGGGGATTCCTTGTCATCTGTCACCTGGAGAGGAAGTCTTTTCTAGTCCTCCAAGCAGAAGGGATGGAAATCCTGAAGCAGGTGGCACAGTGGGGCTTTTTCTGTCGATATTGACCTCAAAGGTCAAGATGGTTGAGTTCGTTTTAAGGCACCACCGTCCACATGCAGACAGGCAAGAAGTAGAGGTGAAGAAGCCCCAAGAAAGGGGCCTCATGAAGTCATGCTTCTCCTTTGGGACTCTCTAGAACATTGTGGGGCTGCAGGGAGGTATTCGACAGGCCTGGGATGACCCAGCACCCTGTGCCCTACAAGACCGAGTATTTCGGTCGGCGAATACTCCTTTGCCTCCTTGTCCTTTCTCTTCCCTTAATAGGTGTTCATGTGGGAATCCCCAACCTTCATCTGCCACACTAAGGGGTGGAGGAGGAGGAGGACTTTGTTCCTGATTGGCCAGTGAGGTGGCAGCAGCAACTGTCTGAGAGAGAGAAGCACCCAAGCAAAGTGAAACCCTAGGGGCCCCACTGCCCCACCTTCCTAGAGATCTTCCTGCAGCGAAACTCTGGAGATCCGGGGACTTGTTTTCATAAGGGTGGTGGCAATCCTTCATGCAGGCCATGTGCAGCAGAGAGGCAGGCCCACCCTTCTTTTCCCCTCCCCTCCTTCCTGGCACAGGAGGGTGGCCATATTGCTCTGGGTCCTTACAAGTAGCCAAGACCAGGATGCTCCAGCTTCTGGAGAATGTCTCCTTCCTATAAGATGAAGCTCCCCTTCTACCCCAATCCCCACATATCCATCAAAATCTGTTTGTTGGCCACAAACAACAGAACCAACTCCAGGGTGGTCTCCAGAGTAGAAGGTCAACCTGGAAAGTGCACCTAGAGTCAACAAGCTGGTAGCAAAGGCCAGACATGAGTGTGGCTGGCAATGTGTCATTAGCCCATCTGGTCACCCCAGAGCTGGGCCAGGGAAAGAAGGTTTGGTTTAAATTTCTCTTCTACTTGAATTCTAATTTCTAGAAAGGAAGGGGCTAGAGAGGCCTTTTTATCCATTCCCTTGCCTCTTGGAAGATTAGTGTCTTAATATATTGTTATTAGTATTTTCCAAAAACTTTTCAAAGAAGGAAAACTCAGAAGCCCCTTTGGGATTCCAAAGCAAAGTTTCCTGTACTATGAAATTTTAATTGCACTTGGTACAATTGGAATCATTTCCTTTCATCCTGTGGAAATGAGTTCCATCTCCTATTCATCCTCTCCATTGTCTCTGAGAGGGTGAGAACCTGGTGGTCATTTCTGGGCTCTTCCAGAGGCAGAGAATAAAAATATTTAGCAACCTTCGTGAGGCTCTGCATGGTTTACAATGCACTTTCCTGCATGCTCCCCTTTCACTTTGATACTCAGGAGAGCTCTCTGAGGTAGGTGACCTTGTCCCCATTTTATAGCTGGAGAACTCCTGCTCTGAGACACGTAGCAACTTGCCCAAGGTCACTCAGCAAACAGGTAGCCGAGCCTGGTTTAAAACCCTAAGCCAAGAGAAGATCTGATTCTCTCCTCTGCTGTTTCCACTGGGGGAAGGAAAGGAGAGGAAGGAACAGCAGGCTGTATGGTTGTTGCCTCAGGGGCGGTGAGATGCAGATCCAGGGACAGGGTGGGGAGGGAGACATTTTCTTTATCTACCCTGTTACGCCTTTAAGTTTTGTCCTGTGTACATGTACCATCTCACTGAAAAGAAACTAGATGGGTATTTAAAAGGAAGCAAGAGGAAGAATGGAATACCAGGCGACTCTAGCCTTGCTTCCATCAAATACTCCAAGTGTGGCCGTGGGCGAACCAACTAAATCGTCTGTGCCTAGGTCTTATCACCTATCAAATGAGAATAAAGGAATAGTTGCTCTGCCTACCAAATTCAAGGACTCTTTTTGAGAATAGTATAGTTCAGTAATTATTACTCTGGAATGGGGAAGGCGATGCCAGCATCATATGGTTCAAATTAAGCACACGCCTTCCCAGATAATCTGAGACCCGCTCCCTCCCTGCCTCTCCCAACAATTATGAAAATCGCAATTCATGTGTTATGAAAAAAGCACAGACTCTGGAGTCAGACTTGACCTCAAATCTCAGTTGCTCAGCTTACTAGTCCTTCAACCCTGGCCCAGACACCTAAAGCAGGTCACCTCAGTTTTCTCATGTCTAGAGTGGGCATAAGCACGCGTGCCCCCCAGGGGTCATGAGGATTCAACGGGCTGAGGGCCGCACAGCTCAGCATGCAGCCCAGGGCCCAGGACACAGCATAGGCTCAGAAGCTATTAGTTTCCTTCCCATTACAACAAAAGGGATCAATAGAATTAATAAATAAAAGAGGTAATGGCTTGTGAACACCCTAAAAGAGTTAAATACAGCAATAGAACCTGAAAGGGGTGGGTTCCCAGCAGCTTGCCACCAGCCTGGGAAGAGGGGAGGGGAGAATCAGAGAGCAATAGCTTGTGTGTGAGCCTGGCTGCCCTCACCTGCCTCCCACGTCACCTTCCTGGCGAGATCTTCTCTGACCACCTTGTCTCACATACACCCCCCTTGCTCCCTATATTCCTTCCGCACACTTCTCACATGCTGCATGCTCAGTTTATTTATCTTGTTTATTATCTGTTTCCCCTGCTAGAATGTGAGCTCCACAAGGGAGGGGATTTTTCCTCTCTCAGCTTTACTGAGGTATAATTGAGAAATAAAATTGTGTACATTTAAAGTGTACAGAGTGCTGATTGGATATACATATGCATTGTGAAATGATTACCACGATCAAGTTAATGAACATATCCAACCCCTCACATAGTTACCTTTTTCTTTGTGTGAAAATGCTTAAGACCCACTCTCTTAGCAAACTTCAGGTATACAATACAGTATGGTTATCTGTAATCACCATGCTCTGTGCAAGATCCTCAGAACTTATTTGTCGTTTTTTTAATAAAATTTTTTAATGTTTATTTATTTTTGAGAGAAACAGAGAGACAGACAGAGACAGAGTGCAAGCAGGGAAGGGGCAGAGAGAGAGACACACACACAGAATCTGAAGCAGGCTCCAGGCTCTGAGTCATCAGCACAGAGCCTGACTTGGGACCCAAACTCATGAACCGAGAGATCATGACCAGAGACGAAGTCGGACACTTAATCAACTGAGCCACCCACACATGCCAGAACATAGTCATCTTATAACTGAAAGTTTGGACCTTTGATCAACGTCTCCCCACTCCCCGCCCGCCCTCCCAGCCCCTGGCAGCCACCATCCAATGTACTCTCTGCTTCATGAATTTGACTTTTTTTTAAAAATCCTATATATAGTGATACCATACAGTATTTGTCTTTCCCCATCTGGCTTATTTCACTTATCATAATACCCTCTAAGTTCATCACATTGCAAAATGGCAGGATTTCCTCTTTTAATGGCTGAATAACAAATACTTTAGTGTATGTATTGATCATATTTTCTTTATCCATTCATCCACTGATGGACACTTATGTTGTTTCCAATCTTGGTCATTGTGCATAATGCCGCAAGCAACATGGGAGTGCAGATATCTCTTCATGTAGTGATTTCACTTCCTTTAGATACACACTCAGGAGTGGGACATAGGTAGTTTTATGTTTAATGTTTTGAGGAACCTCCATACTGTTTTCCATAATGATTACACCAATTTGCAGGAAAGGGTTTCCTTTCATCCACACTCTCACAAATCTTTCTTTCTTTTTTTTTTTTTTTTTTTTTTTTTGTCTTTTTGGTAATAGCCATTCTAACAGTCCTGGAGTGATACCTCATTGTAGTTTAGACTTGCATTTCTCTGATGATTAGTGATGTTGAAAACCTTTTCATGTATCTGTTGATCATTTGAATATCTTTTTGGGGGAAATGTCTATTCAGGTGTTTTGCCCATTTTTAAATCAGATTATTATTATTTCTTGCTATTGAGTTGCATGAGTTCCTTATCTATCTTATACGTGAAAACCTTATCAGACATATGGTTTGCAGGTGTTTTCTCCCATTTTGTTGGTTGCCTTTCATTTTGTCAATGGTTTCCTTTTCTGTACAGAAGCTTTGTAGTTTAATGTACCTCTGCTTGTTTAGTTTGGCTTTTGTTGATTGTGCTTTTGGTGTTATATCCAAAAAAAAAACTGCCAAGACCAATGTCAAAGAGCTCTTCCCTATATTTTCTTCTTCTTCTTTTTAATGTTCATTTATTTATTTTTGAGAGAGAAAGAGAGGGAGACAGAGTGTGAGAGGGGGAGGAGCAGAGAGAGAGGGAGACACAGAATCTGAAGCAGGCTCCAGGCTCTGAGCTATCAGCACAGAGCCCGATGTGGGGCTTGAACTCACAAACCGCAAGATCATGACCTGAGCAGAAATCGGATGCTTAACCGACTGAGCCACCCCGGCGCCCCAAGTTTTTCTAACACCACTTATTGAAGAGACTGTCCTTTAGAGGCAGAGATTTTTATTTGTTTTGTTGATTGTTGAATTCCCTGAAACTAGGAGAGTGCCTATCACATAATAGATGCTCAATAAATATTTGTTGGGTAAACGAATGAACGGCAGTAGTGAAAGGGAAGAAAATGAGGCTGTTTAGCAAAATTCACCTGTGCTCTGGAGCTCTCCTGACCTCCTTGGGGGTGTGGCTGTCAACTGAGGTAGTAAGGATGCTGCCAGGCCCGGCGTTGGGATCCTTGGCTCCCTCCCCTGGTTCTGGGGACACATGGAGCAGACTGCCACGGCCCCACTGCTGTCATAGCTCTGGTCTGTTACTTTCTTGGGCAGTGAACCAGGGGGTCTTAGCTGGCCACTGGGTGGCTTGTAAAGTAATGTATGTCTTAGAGTGGAGAACATTTGGGCTCCCTGACCTGCCACTAACTAGAGAGAGAAAAGACTCTGTGACATAGAGACTGTAGTCCTGTGTGAGCCAATAGACAGATGAGACAATGGGGAGAGGACAGGCATAGCAGAAATCCCAGCTTCACTCCCAATAAGAGAGAGGCAGTGAGACCCCACAGGAGGTCTATGCTATGGAGGCCGCTTCCCACAGCACTCAGTGGAGACGCAGGACCCGGTAAGGAGGTCACATGGCCCTCCTGCTTCAGGGGCCACTGTCTCACTCACTTTGCACTTATGAGAGAGCAATCAGCCTAAAGCAAGGTCTTCAACATGTCCCAGCAGACACGCCTGCCTTGGTATGAACATTCTCTAGAGTTGGAGACATCAGAGAGAGCTCCCTTTGGCCTTTGAAACCATCTAATCCAGCCTCCATCTGGCACCCAAATCTCTATGGCGTCCCCAGCCAACGGCTCTCAGCTTTTACTTGCACACCTCCAAGCAAAGGAGGAGACCTTTCAGAACCATTTCATTTCTGCTGAGATATTTCTTATTTTGCTCCTCAGATGTGTTTCTCTAACGTTTCCACCCACCCAGTGCTATTCTTTAGGACATTCAGAAATTGATACCAAGGCCTGCCACCATTATACTTTCTCATCTACAGGCCAAGCCCCTCACTTCTGTCAGCACAGAGTAGAGCAGAAAGGACCTAGACAGGGAGAGCAGGCTCACCTTAGGATCTGCAGTGTCTCCCATCTGCCTGGGGCCTCCTCCTCTGTGCTTGAAGGAGTCCGCTGAATGAATGGAGGAGTGAGAGAATCCACGCAAGCTTCTCAGTCTGTAAGTGAGGAAAGTGAATCTCAGGGAGGCTAAGTGACTTCAGCAAGGCCATGCAACTCCCAACCCCAGAGCCAGCTCCCAGTTCAGAGGATTTTCCCGAGTTCCATACCAGCGGGTTTAGAGACCTTGTTTTACGCCGTCTTCTCTTCTCTTTAGGTTTGGCCTGGCTGGCTCCACAGAGGTAGCCCGCCGAGCTCCTGTTCCCTGTGTTCACCTGCTATGACCTTCCCATCACTTTGTCCACTCCACCTTAGAACCTTCGCTCTAGCTCTTTGCTCTCCCAGGAGCTCTCTCTTCCCAGATGTCCACTTGGCTAATTCCCCCTCAGGTCTTTGCCTAAACCCCACCTGTTCAATGAGGTCTATCCTGACTAATCTTCTTACTACCCTCTCCTCCCTGTCCCCACCTGGGCACACCTGACCCCTCTTACCTGGCCCCACTTTGTCTTTTGTTCCACAGCCCCATCACCTCCTAACATACTATGTGATTGACTTATGATGATTCCTAATTGTCCATCTCCACTGGTAGAGTGTCAGTACCTTGAGGGCGGGGAGCTTTGGGGGTTTTGTCTACTGATATATCCCAAGTACCCAGAACAGTGCCTGACACCTAGCTGGGACTCAATAAGTATTTGTTGAATGAATCTCCTAGTTGGAAAACCCAGGAGGGCCCTAGGTCTGAATCGCCCCCAATGGAACACAGTAGGTGTTGAACACATGTTTGTTAATACATGGATTAACTGATTATATAACATGTCTTTGCTGCTCAGTAGCACTGTGTATCATGTGCTGCCTCATGGCTGAAGAGAGATGTGTCATGGGCTCTCCTGGGATTGCCACAGAGGTCCCACCATGACCTAGAGGATACCCCTATCTCAGACCCCATGGGAGATCTGTGGGGTGCAGCTGGATCATGGTTGCCCTTTTGCTTCCCAACCCATCTCGGATGTGTCATGTGGTAGGCTGGGTAATGGCCCTGAAGATACTCAGGTCCTAATTCCTGGAACCTGTGAGTGTTTGCAAAAGGGAGTTTGTAGATATGATTGTGTTAAGGATCTTGAGATGGAGAGATTATCCTGAATCACCCTGGTTGGCCCTACATGTAAAAGCATGAGCGTCCTTCTAAGAAGGAGGCAGAGGAGGTGTGATGACAGGATAGGAGAAAGCCATGTGGAGGCAGAGGCAGAAACCAGAGATGATATTGGAAGGTAGAGGATGGAGCCATGAGCCCAGGTGCGCAGGTGGCCGCTGGAAGCCTTCACCTTGACTTTCACCCAGTGAAACTGATCTCGGACTTCTGACCTGCAGAGCTATAAGAGAACAAATTTGTGTTGTTTTAAGTTATTAAGTTTGGGGTAATTCTCTAGAGCAGCAACAGGAAATTGATACACACCATTCTACAGGCACCCCCCAACCCCCTTCACAACAACCAGCATAAACCCCAGGTCTGTTTTTCACATCACCCAAACCTCAGACCCTGGGAGACCAAGGTTGGGGTGGGGGTGGGGGCATGCTGCAGTGTCCCTGATAGCCTCGTGTTCCTCCTCCTGAGTGTTGTTCCCAGTTGAGCCGCCCACTTCCCCCTCCTCTGGAGCTCTCCAAATGCTGCAAATAGACCCTGAAGTGTCTTGCTGGCCTAAGTAGCTTCCCAGAGAGGACCCTTTCAATCTTCCTGCTTCCAAGTATTTAATTAGTCCTAAATGAAGAGTCCTCCAAAAGCGTACAGCACTTTTGCACATTTGCTGACATAATCACATTTGCTGTTGCCTCTGATCGACATCCTGGAAACGTTCCTTCCCTTCTGGCTCCCCTGAAGGTGGTTTCATGAGCTCTGAGAGCAGCAGCACTTTCCAAAGCAAGTCCCTTGTCTCACGGGAACCTCTGAATTCCGCAGCACCATTTGCCATTCCACCAAATAAAGGTTAAACCGACCAGTCGAGAGTATTTCTGAACCCCACACGCAATCTCCATGATTCAGTCTTTCCAG
This sequence comes from Panthera uncia, assembly GCF_023721935.1. NCBI lineage: Eukaryota > Metazoa > Chordata > Mammalia > Carnivora > Felidae > Panthera > Panthera uncia. The sequence goes on from NC_064808.1 coordinate 99,659,479, forward strand.
GCTTGGGTTTCTTGTGTACCAGGTCACAGAGTCAGCATGACCATCCTGAAAGGTAGAATTATTATTCCTTCCTTACAGATGAGGAAATCGAGGCTCACTCTACTGTGGGAACCCATCGAGGGTAGGGATTAGAAACTGGGTATGGTGGTCATTAATGTTATGCTCCAAATATTCTGGCTGTCCCCTCTTCTGGGTTCTTGGACAGATTGCCCTTCTGGCAACATGGCTGTTGAGTGGGTGCATGAGGAGGACAATGGGACAATGAGTTAATTGTGAGCAGAAGAGACAGAGATGTCTTCCAGGCCCTGTCGGTTTCCTTCTGCCAAGGTGACCAACAATGTCCCAGATGGACGCTGCTCCACCGGCCTGGGTCTCAGAGGGAGGACATGGTCCAGAACCAGAACTGGCCGGCAGTGGGCACACAACATGCTGTAAGCCACTGAGACTTGGGGGTCATGTGTCACCACAGTATAACCTAGACTCAGATCGAATGTCAGCTCTGCTATTTTCTAGCTCCGGGGCCTTGGATGAGTCAGTCAACCTCTCCAGGGCTTGGCAGCATGGATGGATGGCATCTAGCATAGAGTTTTAGGGAGAAGTTAATGAGATAATATGAGTAGGATGCTTCATGTTATGTCTGTCACACAGTAAGTGCTCAGTAAATGGAGTTGTAGTCACTTTTGTTACTACTGTTATTATTATAAAGGAAATTGTCCAGAGTCTCTTAGTGGGAAGTGGTTGGTAGGGTGTGGGAAGAGGAAGGGACCATATTTTTGAGCATCTATGACAAGTCTTATATACTTCACAAGTCCTCATGCTGGGTATTGGACCTTATAATCCCTATTTTACAGATGAACAAACTCAGGCTCAGAGAATTATTTGACTTGTCCAGCATCACGAAGCCATTAAGTGGTGGAGCCAAGATTTGAATTTATGCTTGGGTGACTCTCTCCCCAACATCTTCTTTACCTTCCTTAAAAGAGAATTCCCCCATGCTCTTGCTGGGTTGGTGGGAATGCAAACTTGTGTGGCCACTGTGGAAAACAGTATGGAGGTTCCCCCCAAAATTAAAAATAGAACCACCCTACGATCTAGCAATTGTGCTACTAGGTATTTACCCAAAGAATACAAAAATACTAATTCAAAGGAATACATGCACCTCGATGTTTATGGCAGCATTATTTACTATAGCTAAATTATAGAAAGAGCCCAGGTGTCCACCAATTGATGAATGGATAAAGAAGAGGTGGTATATATATCCAGTGGAATATTATTCAGCCGTACAAAGAATGAAATCTTGCCATTTGCAATGCCATGGATGGAGCTAGAGAGTATTATGCCAAACAAAACAAGTCAGTCAGAGAAAGACAAATACCAAATGATTTCATTGATATGTGGAATTTAAGAAACAAACAAGCAAGGGGAAAGAGAGAGAGAGAAACCTAGAAGTAGACTCTTAACTATAGAAAACAAACTGCTGGTTACCAGCAGGGAGGCTGGTGGGGGGAAGGGCCATATAGGTGATGGGGATTAAGGAGGGCACTTGTTGTGATGAGCACTGGGTGATGTATGGAAGTGTTAAGTCAGTATATTGGACACCCGAAGCTAAATTTACACTGTATGTTAACTAACTGGAATTTAAATAAGAACTTAAAAAAAAAAAAAAGGAGAGAGAATTCCTCCAGTGCTGGGCACACGATCCCCCCACTAAACCCCACGTCCTCCACTCTAGCCTCCAGCCAGCCCTATCACTTTTCCAGATCAGCACAGATTGTCATGGGCTCCGACATGCCAACCTTCTCCAGCCTCATTTTGGACCCCGCCCCTGATCCTTCACCTGCTTCTCTTTGCCCGGGTAGGGGAGCACGCGGGGTTCTTAGGAGTCTAGCCTAAGACACTGTGTGTACCTTCTAACCCCAGGGCACTGGGGCAGGGGCCTGTCTCCCAGCGGGATAAGACCTCCAGGGAAGCTCACTGCTTTGGGAAAGAAGAACTGCAGCTCTCGTCTGGGCTCTGCACTGAGAAAACAGTCCCTTGTCTTTGCAACTTCCACCCCCAGGAGCTCACTTAATTCTGCCACTGCTCCTGTGATAGGGAGGCCACCCGCTGCCCCCACCATCTCTCCAAACACTAGATACCAAACACCAGATACTAAAGCTTCTAGGTGCTCCGTCAGATAGCCTTGAGTTCAAATTCTAGTCTTTACCTACTCATTGTGTGGCATTAGGCAAGTCACTTAACCTCTCTGGGCCTCAGTTTCTGTATTCATGAATTTATCCTACCATAAGGACTACATTAGACACCCTATGGGAAGTCCTCATTGGTCATGTGACACACAGTGAGTGTCCCATAGGGAGTGGCTATCTTTAATCAGCCTCATTACTATCACCTTTATCATTATCTAGGGTTTATTATTATTATCCTCTCCCAGCCTCATCTGAAAAATGAGAGCTTTGAACGAGCTGGTCTGGTTCTCCTCCAACTTTGAGTGACCACCTCAAACACACAGGCACACATGCAGGTACATATAGGCATGTAAACCCATGCACACGCACACGCGCGCACACACACACACACACACACACACACACACACACATCCCCAATGCTGCCCAAAGAAGCAGAACAAGGGGCCTCAAGCCTGGGCTACAATGACAAGCCTGGGTTCTGCCCTGGTATCCTCAGCATCAAGTTCAGGGAGAGTGCTATGGTGGCTGAAAGGTGAGAGGGCAGGGTGTTCAGGGGAGATGGGCTAAATGGCCAGAAGGATCTGCAGGCCATAGGGAGTCCTAAGGCCTAGAGTGAAGCCCCAGAGCCATCTCCTGCAGCTCTGGAAGCAGTGCCCCATAAAACCTAATGGATGTTTGAATTATCACCAGTGAGGGAAGGTCCGGGAAACAGAGCTTTCAAACCTCCCAGGAACCAGGGCTGAGACACGGTGGCGGAGTGAGCAGACCACATGCAGCCTTGGGATGTGGGTGGGAAGACAGAGCGTAGGCTCTGCTCGAGGGATGCCTCCTCCCAGCACCTCTGGGAGGCACAGGGAAGGAGCAGGGACAGCAGCATGGCTTACCTGTCACCTGGAGTCCTTCCCCCATCCTCATCCCTGGTGCTTTGATACCAGAAGATGACAAAGGCTTCAACCCGCTGCAGCTCGGCTTTCGGGGGGGGGGGGAGTCCATGTTCCCCACCTAGCACCCTCTGTGCCTGTGCTCTGTGTCGGGTTTGTTCTGGACGCAGGAAAGATGACTGCGCTGTGGCCCCTCCGGTCTCAGGTCTACCTCTGCCTGGTGTGCTGATGAGTCATGGCTCTGGGGGAGAGGCAGAGCTTTGGGTCAGTGAAAGGGCTACATCGTCAGAGGCTAGTTAGTGAGAGGAGGCTCCTCCCTGAGAAGAGGGACTCACATAGCTGAGGCCCCTTGAGATACTGTGGCCATGACACCGCCAGGCAAGGGGGCTCAGTGGTTTGCCCCGTGGGGGAGAGGGGTCGTCCCATCACTGGCTCTCCAGAAAACAGGGTGTCTGCTGTCAGGGGAAGGAGGGCAGTGGAAGGCACCTTCCTTTCCCTTCACTCCCTTCTCCCCTTGGATGGCACACAGAGCCATCCCCGCCATCTGCCCACAGCCTATAATTCAGCCGCCCAGCTGCACGGGGGTGCTTGACTGCTCTGATTGTGGGGAGGGCAGATTGCTGAGTGAGCGGGGTGATTGGCAGGTGCCCCGCGGGCCCAGCTGCCTGGGGAGCAGAGGCGGGCTCTGCATGATATTCAGCTGCCCCTGAACCCCAGCTCCCAGGCCTGCCATGAGGCCTCCCTCCCAGGGACCCCGGTCCCCCTTTACCATCATCATTCTTTAGATCCACGCTTCTGTCACTGCAGTGTGCAAACGAATCCTCTGGGATGAGGTCAGAATTCAGATCCTGATTCAGTAGGTCTGAGAGGACCCAAGATTCTGCATTTCTAACAGTTCCCGTGCTGCTGCTGCTGATCCAGAGACTATACGTCGAGTAGGAAATGTTTAGACTTTACATAGCTTATATGTATAACCTCTCTGGGCTCTGGGAACAGCCCAATGGGAAGGTGGTGAATAATAATAATAATAATAATAATAATAATAATTGCTATCATTCTCAATGCCTCTAATGCCAGGTACTGTGCATAAATCTTAACTCACTCAGTCCTCACAACACCTCAGTGAAAGAGCCCTTTGTCAGAATTTACAGATAAGAAAAACAGCCCTGACTTTCTGAGCTAACTCAGTTACTTGCCCCAGGTCGTAAACCCAATGAGTGGTAGAATTAGAATTCAAACTCCTATCTTCTACAGTAGCCACATCTAAAGTTAGGAAATAGGAGCCTCTTTTAAGAAGTGATGGTTGAGAGGCAGGGGGGGGGGGGAAGAAGTAAGAGTCAAGGGTTAAATCTCTGGAGCCAGAGTGTGCCTGAGCACAGGAGGCTCCCCAAGAGCATGGAGTCTGGAGCCACACTGCTTAGATTTGAACCCTAGCTTTGTCACTTGCTAGCTTAGTGATTTGGGGCAATGTACTTAACCTCCCCGTGTGACTGTGAAGTGCAAATGATAATAGTAGGGTGACTATGAGGACTAGATACACCACGAGGTCTCATCATATATATACATATCTTATAGTACATATAATCTTCATAATAGCCCTAGTATTATCTATCTATCTGAATAGCCCTAGTATTATCTATCTATCTATCTATCTATCTATCTGATGCGATTACCTACAGAGATCAGTTAGAGAGTCTGGCACAGGTATACGTGATGGTGACCACTTGTGAAATGGGGGTATTGACTTTAACAATAAAAATTATTACATAACTGAGTGCTTAGCGTGTGCAGCACACTGTTCTAAGCACTTTACATATAGTAACTCATTTAATTCTCTTAAGAACGCTGTAAGCTAGGTTTAATATTAATCATATTTTATAGATGGGGAAACCGAGGCACAGAGTTTCAATGACTTCCCCAAATCACATGGCTAATCGGTGGCGGAGTGGAATTTGAACCTGGTGAGGTTCACTCAACCCATATCGCTGTATTGATTGATTCTTACGTGTTTGGCGCAGCCACAGGCACTGGAGACGTACCAGCGAACACGATATACTCCCTGCCCCACCGGGGCTGACATTCTTGGGGTCCTAGAATATTACCACCCATGCACCCAGAACCCTCCTTGGCACATGACAAAACCCTCAGTAAACGTTAGCTCTGCTTCTCCTCCTTTTTAAAAACATTTTTTTTAATGTTTATTTTTGAGAGAGAGAGAGACAGAGGATGAGCAGGGGCAGGGGAGAGGCAGAGAGAGAGGGAGACACAGAACTCCAGGCTCCACGCACCAGCACAGAGCCCGACCCGGGAGAACCCACGAACCATGAGATCTTGACCTGAGCTGAAGTCAGACACTCAACCGGCTGGGCCCCCTAGCGCCCCTCTCCTCTTTCCCTCCCTCTCCTGGGGCAGACATCACAACTGATCACAGCAATCTTTCCCACAGAGCCCACCTAGGGCCCCCAAACCTGTCTCGTGACAGCGCTCCCGGCAGCCTCCACCAGACCTTCAGGTTTGCACTGAGACCAAATCCATGCCAACTCTGGGTAACCATGCTCTAGTAGAACAAACAAATGTTTCTGACTCCAAAGCCCCGTGGTGTCCACACCCGCTCCCCGGGGTGGGGGGAAGCAGTAAGGTTAGGAGACAGGGGTGCTGAAGAAGGCTTGTACAGGAAAGAGCTGTGAAACCGAGATTAGGCAGGGAGGTGGGGAGAAAAGGGAATGCTGACAGCACCTTGACCCTCTTGCTCTTGGCCTGGAGCTCTCATCCTGGAGGATGAGCAGGGTGACCAGGAGCGGAGTCCCATCGGGGGCTGCCTGCCCACACGCAGCCCTGGACCCTAGGGACACTGAGCAGGGCTGGTAATCCCGCTAGGCCCAGGTCTTTGGAGCCTGGCACTAGGCTGGGGGAGATGCAGAGAGAGCGAGGCAAAGGGCAAGTGAGGGGCTTCCCCCTCGGATCTAGAATCTGTCGCCAGCCACAGAGCCCACCCACGGCCCAGCAGTGCCTCCCCAGCCCTGCAGAAAGCCTCGCTGCAATGCCTGCTTTATGGCCTCTGCCAAATGAAGCACAAACTTAACTACATCACCCCCCCAACAGGACAGGGGAGGGGGTGGGGGTGGCACACTGGGCTGCTTCAGCCCCCTAATCTAATCACTGGCGTGGGTCATTTCAATTATGGACACCAGAGTGTGGTGGGGGGCCTGGCTGCTCATAAAAGCCTCCATGCTGTTGCTCAGCTAATTATGAAGCTCTTACTGTCTCAGCAGGTAAATAACTCAGGACTGAGAGGTTCTGGCTGCTGAGATGGAGTGTGAGCCAGGGAGGAGGACGAAGACAGGGGAGACGCCTGCGATGGGCCCAGGGCACTGATGGGAGTTGCAGGGAGGGAGGCATATCCTTCCTTCCTGGGGGGACCAGGGGACCTGGGGTCTCTACCTTGGGATAATCAGCCAACATCCAGGAACTGGTGGAGGAATCCCCTACCTGGAGTACAAAATCTGAAATTTTCTAGAAACCTCAGAGCCACACGGTAGGCGAAAAATTTCAGTTCCACCTCCTTTTGCTAACCTTGCCCTCATATGTATACTTAGATCCCTGAGAAGTTAGAGGACCCGGGGGCCCTCCAGGCTGCACGGAGGTGGGTCTAATCCCGCCAGGTGCTGCTCCATGCTGCCTGTGCCCAGGATGGGAGCTGTGAGTTCTTTGGTTTGCTTCCCGGTCTGACCTGTCCAGGTTCAAAGCTGGGTCACAGAGACTAAGGGTGAGGGGGTCAGCTTCCTTAACCGCAACAGCTCCTCCCCTCTAGGACAAGCAGGGAGGGGATTGGAGGTGTCTCGGGAGGGGAGCAAGACCCTCCACGGCCTGATTATTGGCCCTACACCAGACCACACAGGCTACGGGAGACCACAGCAGCCGGACTTGGAAGCTATTCTGAGATAGAATGACATAAAAACGGAGGGCTGCCTGTCTAGCCTGGGGCTGTGCTTAGCTAAGTCTTTCTTCTAGACGTCAGTGAAGTCCCCCAAATTGGAGCTGTGATTTCTTGGTGAGCTCCGAAACTACCTTAGATTCTGGGAAACAGCAGATGGTCGGAGCAGTCACAGCTGGGAAAATCCCATTTTTGCTCTGTTCCTCAGTTTCCTTCCTCTGTGACACAGGAATCGTGAAACTTCTAAACATTTGGAGGAGCTGAGCTAAAGCTGTTCTGTAAATAAAGGCTGCTGGTGCCCTATCTTCCTCCCACGGCACAGGGACTCTCTTCCAGGGGGAGGGGTCCCATGTCATTTGTTAATAATGGCACTGCTTCAGGACGCAGACCTGACCCTGGGGCTTCAAACGCATCCCTGGCTGCCACGTTGAGATCAGGGCCCCTTGGCACTTGGACGGAGGTGGTCCACACTGGGGCCCAGCTTAGTGGTCAGGCCTCGCTCCTGAAAGGCTGCCTCTTGGAGGAGGACCGAGGAGATGCTCTCTAGGGAGGAAGTGAAAGAAGGCTGCATGGAAAGTGGAATGGGACGTCCCTTGGGCAGCCCCACCACCCAAGTCCCTGGCCAGAAGGCAGGTGATGGCTTCAGGCTTTGGCCCTTGGATCCTAGAATAAAGGCACTTCTGGGGAGAACCAGAGCTCGTAAGTGGATTCTGATCGAGGCAGAGGAAGAAAGACCTCACACCAAAGCCTGAAGAGTACAGTCCATCTGTGGACAGCAGGCAGGTCTTCTTTTTATTTTGTGATGTATTAGTTACTTTTGAAAGTGCTGTTAAATACATTGCTTCATTCCAATCCTCAAAGTTCTGTGATTTGGTGGAGTAAGTATAAGCAACCCGTGTCGCATAGTCGAAGCTCTGAGAAATCACGCTCAAGGTCTCCTGGTTGGACAGTGATGGAGCTGGGACCAAAACCAGACGCTTCCCCCAAGGACAACTGGAAAGGAAGGAGACAACGTAGCGGGGAGTTCACTGCAAGCCTTTTCCCCCGTGACAGCGGAGGAAGTGAAGAGACATCTAGGGATCGATCAAGAAGCTAACTGAGCAGGCGGAGGCAGAGGAGGAAGTGAGGAGGGAAACAGGTGGAGGTTTGCACGGACACTTCCTGTTCACAAACTTCTTATGTTCTTCATTTCATTAGCAGCAGCAGCGGAATTTCATGGACAATTGGCGTTGAGCACTAACTGGGAGGTAATGAGAGAGGGAGGATGCAGGTAAAGGCTGTTTGAATTTAAATTCTTTTTCTTTAGGGGGATGGGGGAGCAGGGTTTTTAAAAGACAATTTTCGTGCCGCAAAAAGTTCCTAGCAAACAGCTTTGGACTTTCGTGTCCTCTGCTGGCAGTGTTAGGAGAGTTGACTCTCAGCCAACCGTGGTCTGCCCGCCAACCTCCCGATGGCTGCCCTGGCAGAGGGCAGAGGGATGCCGAGGGGCTGGGAGTCTGACCTCGGGTAGATTTTCCCCCTCAGACCTGGAAAAACACACTAGAAATGTGTCCAACGTCAGCAGCGAGCTAGAATGCGTTGCTCTGCAACAATTAGCGCAGAATCGCCATGAGTGAAGCTCTGTGTGGACCCGGGCCGAGATGGGGATGAACTAGAACTAGAAAACGGGATGGCTATTCTAGGAGTATGTGGTCTGTGTGATGAGTGATGTGCACACACATGTACACCATACACACCACACATGTGTGCACATACACCACACATACGTGCACACGCACACACACACCATATACCTATGTACACACACGTATACACACCCACACCTGTGCACACACCACACAAACACATGTGCACACACACCCCACATCCCACATATGCACACACCCACACACCTGTACACATATACCACACCACACACCTATGTACACACACACACAAGGCCCTAAAATGTTCAAAGAGGGAAGGACACAGAATAAGGTAAGAGTAAAGATAGAGAAAGGGGACCGTCACGAGGTGCTCAGGGGAAGAAGGTGAGGGAGGCTGTTTTGAGCAGGTTCCTCAGACGCAATGGCACACAGACTGGAGAAACAAAAGAATATGTCAACTCACAGTAGAGGCTTAGACGGAAACGGCAGGCAGGTTAGTCTGGCTAGACAGAAGACTGTAATAAGAAGCCATGAGAAATGAAGAAAGTCAAAATAGGAGGAAGGAAATTTTGTGGAAGACCTGCACTTCCACCTTAGAATTCAGGTTGGGAGGCCATGGAACTGCCAGAAGGTGAGCTATACTCATGGCAGACCGGGCCACTGGAGAGTAAGAGCCAGAAGTTGACCAGTTACCCCAGTTGCATGTGTTCAGGGCTCTTCTGTCTGGACAAGTAACTGTGGGCACAGATGGGAGGCGAAGGGGCCATTGGGACTGTGATGGTTAGTTTTGTGTGTTAACTTGGCTAGGCCACAGGACCCAGATGTTTGGTCAAACATTACCCTAGGTGTTTCTGTGTAGGTATTTTTTAGAGGAGATTAACATTTAAATCAGTCGACTTGGGTGAAATAGAGTACCCTCCAGAGTACAGGTGGGCCTCATCCAATCAGTTGGACGCCTCGGCAGAAGAACACTGACGCCCCTGGAATAAGTGGGAATTCTGCCAGCAGACACCTCCCACCCCTTTGGACTCAAACTACAACTATTCCCTGGGTCCTGGCCTTCCAGCTTACGTGCAGTTTTGACTTGCCAAGCGTCCACCATCATGTGAGTGCTATAGACTGAATTGTGTTCACCCTGCCCCCCAAATTCATATGGTGAAGTCCTAATGCCCTAACATACCTAACATACCTCAGCATGTGTATGTGGAGGCAGAGCCCTTAAAAAGGCCATTCAGGTTAAATGAGGTTGTTAAGGTACGCCCTAATCCAATATAATTGGTGTCCTTATAAGAAGAGGAAATTTGGACACAGACATGTACATGCAGAGGAAAGACCATTGAGGACACGGGGAGAAGACAGCCATCTATGGGCCAAGGAGAGAGGCCTCAAAGAAAAGTTCCAGCCTCCAGAGCAGGGAGAAAATAAATTTCTGTTTAAGCCACAAAGTCTGTGGTGTTTTGTTATGGCGGCCCTAGCTGATTCTACAGGGGGCGTGCATGAAGCCCATCCCCCAGCTCAGTGCCTTATACATGGTCTGCGTTGACTACAGGTTGTGCTAGATTGGGTCTGGAAGGTTTGGAGCCCGGCTTCTGTCCAACTGTGGTGAGGTACTGGGGAAGAGGCGCTCGTCGGAGCCAGTGGGAACAAGAGCTTCAGGATACAGACATGGTGACAATTTTGCATTCTGCTTTGTACAAGGTTGACCTCGGGAATCATTCCAGTGAAGAATGATCTGTGACTGACTTATTCTGTGTTCTGTCACGTCCTAACATAACGCTTAGGACTTAACTGACACTCGGTAAAGGTTTTGAACGGCTGCCTGAGTGACTAAGATAAAACAGGGAGATGAAGGAATCTTACACTAAAAACAAAAACAAAAAAACAAACAAACAAACACCCAAAAACATACAAGTATGTATGTACCTAGAAAATTTCTGAAAGAGATGGCTAATGGTGTCACCTTTGGGGAGTGGCCCGGAATGAGAAGGCGGGCTTCCTTTTCACTGTGTACCTGGAGATGGCCAGACATGTTCGCCATGAATGCACTAGCCCTGGGCCATTCAGTACCTCATTAGGTGTGAGTACCTGCACTGAATGAAAAGAGGCAGCAAGAGGGGAGCTTTTTAACCTGCCATGCCCCCCTCCAACCTCCCCACAAAACTTTACAGCCTTCCCCAAGTACCGAGAAAGCGAATGTTTGGTGAGACCAACAGCCTCCAGTCTTCACAAGCTGCTCCCCAGCGCCCAGAGGGAGCACAGGCTCACGGCATAGAGCCCCAGCACGACGAGGCACGCTTTAAAGAGCAGTCGGTCAAAACGTTCCAGGAAGGCCAGCCACTTAACCTCTTGTCAGTCCTCCTGGTCCCAGGTTTGGAAGTAGGTGCTGATGGACTTAAGCTGGAACGAGACTTCCTTCAGGGTCTCTGACTGGGCCTGGTGTTCTCGACAGACCGAGGGCTCTGCATGAGAGGGGAGAATGGGCTTCCGTGGCCCCTGGACTTCCCACTGGAGCTGACGGCCTCATACTACAAGGAAGGTCTGTAGGGGGTACAGGGCAGTGGACTGGGTTGGGGACTCTCTCCTGCCTGCTCAGGGCAGGTGAGGCTGTGCTGAAAGAAGCCCTGGAGAACACGGCAGAGCTGTGTTGTGAGGAAGGCTATCTAGGCTGGATCCACCCAGGAGGTTTCCTGAGAGAGGGAAGGGCCAGCCCCACTGACTCAGTTGGAGTTTTAGAGGCTGGGATGATTCTTTTTTGTTTAATTGAGATATAATTTACATATAACATATTAGTTTCAGGTGTACAGCTAGTAATTTGAGATATTTATATCAAAATGATGACCAGAGTAAGTCTGGTTGACATCCATCACCATGCATAGTCACACATTTTTTTTCTCATGATCAGAGCTTTTAGGGTATACTCTCTCTAGCAACTTTCTTTTTAATTTTTTTAAAATGTTTATTATTTTTGAGAGAGACGGAGACAGAGTGCAAGCAGGGGAGGGACAGAGAGAGGAAGACATAGAATCCAAAGGAGGCTCCAGGCTCCAAGCTGTCAGCACAGAGCCCGATGCGGGGCTCAAACTCACAAACTGTGAGATCATGACCTGAGCTGAAGTCGGATGCTTAACCGACTGAGCCACCCAGGAGCCCCACCTAGCAACTTTCAAGCAAACAGTAAAAATAGCCTCATAAGTTGGCATATCATCTTCATATGGGGCCATGCTAACCTCTGTATTGTTCCAGTTTTAGTATATGTGGGGCCAAAGTGAGCCCTGAGATCATTCATACACTTTTTCAGATTAAGCGATAGGAACCCAAATACATACAAACTGTGCATGTGTGCTCTATTATTCTAGAGTCAGAGGCTCAGTCACTTTAGGTACTGGTTAAAACTGGAAAACACAAACACTTGATTTCAGCCAAAAGGCTGAGAAGCAATGGAAAACACAAACAAAAACAAGGAAAGCCAAATGAGGGCCTGACCTCTAAGCTAAAAGGAGGCCTTCTGGAAAGCGAGCAGGTGGTAGACAACCTTCGATCTCCAGAGCGGTAATATCAGATGCAGCACAGAGGTTAAGAAGCAAGTGTTTCACACTTTTCACCCAGCGGGACACTGGCCTGGCGCTCCACCAACGGAAACTAGGGTGGAGAGTGATAAAGCAAGATAGGGTAGGGGCCTTGAGGCTTCTCACAAACCTGTCACCCCAGCAGGCTGGGCTTGGGGATCTCTTCTAGGCCCATCAGCGTCAATGTCCCCATGGAGGAATGTGACCAATAGGATGGACTTAAATAAGCCGAGAACCAAGAAGGCCAGGCAAATTGTGAAGAAGACTCCTGGTGGAAGGAACCAAATGAGGTGTCATCAGTCAGAGTCTCTGGAGCCTCTCCCTCCCCCGCCCCCCCCCCCGTCTGAAATGCAGCATCTCATCTCTGATGGGAGTCCCGTAACATGGAGGTCTGGTGTCCCCAAAGCTGCTTACCAATCAGAGGGGTGCTCACTGCGCTCCTTGGCATCTCATCAGACATGTTGACCCTAAAGACGGTGTAGCCCACCAGCACGTTGGTCTTGAACACAATCCTGGCTCGGCAGGTGGGTGGTAGGTAAAAGCTTCCCAGATCCATGAGCACGAGGAAGATGCTGGGAATCAGCAGACTCATGACGTAGACCAGTGGGCGCCTGCGAATCACCACCTGGCCGGGTCCATGGAGTCTACTGAAGACAGGGTATAAGCTGATGGACTAATGTTTGGCCAAACCCACGGCCAAGAGATCCCCGAAGTCCCAACAGTTCTACATAATGTGAAATCACTATGTAGTTTCAAGAACGGAGATTATTTTGTGTTTTGGAAAATAGAAAAAAAAAAACCTTTAAGCTTTTATGTAGAACTAGTATTAATATTACTAATAATTATAAGAAGAAGCCTCTATTTATTTATCACTTGCTGTATGCCAGGCACTTGGCTGTGTTTCCTATGCTCTTATTCAAACCCTCACACCAACACTAAAGGCTGGGTATTATCGTCTCCAGACAAAGAAACCGAGGTACACAGACATTAAATTTCTTTTTCAAACTCACACAGCTGGTGAGTGAGAAGCTGTTTTAAATTGAGGTCTTACACCAACATTTTTCTTCGGACAGCGTGTAGGCAACATCTTGTACTATTTTTGGTTTAGCCCGTCTTCCTATGTGGAACGTGAGTACCTTAGCACCTGTGTATGTGTCAGAGTCTGGGCAGGAACAAATAGCACCACTGGGAAATCTGTGGAGCTCTTGGCAAGGAGACCGTTTACAAGGAGCAGGGCAGAGGGAAACCACAAGGAGGGGGGCAGTGCCCCAGATACTTGGGAGGACTGGGTGAGCTGCTTCTGCCCTTAGTCCTGAAGGGGGCAAGGGCTGAGAACGTGAGCAGAATCTGAGAGAAAGCTGGGTGGAGAAGGCCACCAAGCAGGAGCTGTGGCTTCCCCTTAGGGGCACAGCCAGCCTCGTGGTAACTAACTCCACCGGGAGAAAAATGGAGTGCTCATCTGCACCCTCCTCACTCTCCCCTTCTCTCCAATCTCCTGCCACTCCATCCCCTCTTCCTATTGGTCAGAGAGACTGTGGTTCGTCTCCAGGGGCACAGAGCAGGAGGAGAAGGGGCAAAGTGGGTCTAAGTTGGGGGGATAACTGAAGACACCCCGCAGGATGGCTGAGCATCCGGAGCTCCTGCCGGGGCTCTGTAGCTGGGAATTTGAGACTCAGAAAGTTGCTCTGTCATTGCCATTTTCGTAGACCTCGCTTCTCTGGGGGCGGTGACAGGAAGTGTCTTTAATAAACACAAACTATTTCCATCAGGGAACGATAGGACTGCTTTCTGTGACCCTTTGGGGGCAAAAGCAGCAACCTTTAAAACATTCCTCATGGGGCCAAAGATAATACCTATCTTACGATGGGTATTCAATCAGTTTGCCAAACAAATGCACGTTCTGAGCTCTTTGCTGTTGGATTTGGAGGAGGGGGGTGGCATGGGAATGATACCTGAAAGCCAAGGCAGAGGCCGCGAATGGAGGAGATGGAGGTGGGGAAGAGCTTGGCTGGGGGAGACCAGATACCTACCACCTTGCAGGAGATAACAGGGGTCCCCCAGCGTTTGGGTCTGGGAGCATATCCCGACTCAGTGGAGGTTGGCAGGCCAGAGCCATTTGGAGGATTGCAGTCTGGCTGTTGTCTTTCACATGAAGTATAATGGGCTGCAGATATCTAAATGAGAGCCACACTCATGCTTTGTAATGATATGGTTAAAACACATTTCTATCAAAGCACAGTCTACAAGAAAAACCACAACAAAATGAACTGTCACCAACCTGTGTGTCTCCAGCTCTCTTGGTCATGCTGTGACATGACCCACCAGGCAGTGGTTAGCTGGGGGCCGTAGGAAGGGAGCCACAGAAAGGGAGCCACGTGGTCAGAGTCCACAGGGGTCTTGTGTTGTGTGCCTGACCTAGGCTATGTGGGGTGGTGGGGGGCAACCAAGCCTGCTGTCGCTAGAGGGTAGAAGTGGGAAGACCACCTCCACCCCCCAGACCTCATGGCAGATATGACATGAACAGTAAGTGTAAGAACCCTGCCCTAAAGGAAGTACAAGTAGGCAGCTGCCTAAGCAGGAAGAGCCTAGGCTTAGAGTCAAGGGAATAGAGTTGCAGAGTCCCTGGATTCTAAGTGCCTACATGTCCTAGTTTAAGTGCTCCCAGATGCATGCCTTGATTTTTTCTTTTTTTTTTTATGTTTGTTTATTTTGAGAGAGAAGGGGAGGCGAGGGATAAAGAGAGAGGAGAGAGAATCCCAAGCAGGCTCTGTGCTGCCAGCACAGACTCTGAGGCAGGGTTTAAACCGACATACTGTGAGATCATGACCCGAGCCGAAATCAAGAGTCTGATGCTTAACCGACTCAGCCACCCAGGTACCTGCCCCCTGATTTTTCTTTTTTTAAAATGCACTTCACTTTTGCTTGCTGAACATGTTGGGTACATTTGAGATTGGCTGTTGTCTCTTTAAATAAAGCCCCCGTGTAAATAACACATGCTGAGATGGTTCCTCTCCACCCAGAGGCTGGTGCAGAGAGTGAACATAAATCTGGGCCAGAACCAAAGACGGCTCCTCAGTTTTGTCAGAACACGTGTCCCCCACGGTGCCAGGGGAGAGGTGTGGCAGGGGCCAAGAGGCTGCGAGGTAGGCGGGCTTCATGGGCATGAGGCTTGGGAAACTTCCCGGGTCCTGGCACTTACAAGGGCTTGTTTGGTTTCAGGCTCTGTTGGTGCCATTTTGAAACTCGTAATTTATGAACAGGGGTCCCACATTTTCCCTTTGCACCGGACCCCACCAAGTATGTAGCCAGTCCTGTCAGGAGAATATTTGTCACTGGATAGTGCCAGCAGCCGGAAGTGCAAGGGAAACATGGCGGCTACAAGGCAGACAATTAGCTGTCCTGTAACTTAAAGCAGAAATCCTGCCACCTATGTTTGGCTTATAACACTATAAAGCTACATAGGCCCTCTCTTTGGTTTTCTTCAAGAACAAAGGGCCTTCCTTTTTCTTCAGGTTGATTTAGGAGCATGTACTTGTGGACTAATTTTCTCTGCAAGCCCAGTGCAGCCTAAAGAAATTCTAATTTTGTCACAGTTTTCAGAAATGGTTTGTTTTCATGATCTCATTTGATCTTCAAATCTCTTTACTCTCTTGTTGAAGGAACATTAACTGACCATAAACACAGTGTCAGGCACTTTTTTTTAAATATTGGAATTAGAAGAGTTAATAGGACAGGCTTCTGTCCATCCCAGGGGATCAGCAACCAGGCTCTGAAGATGGAAAGGGAATTTACCCCAGAATGGACCATATCCAGAGTCTGTACCTGATTTAGACGATGTGATTTGGGACTTTCTGAGTTTATATTTAGATGTTATTTTGGTCTCAGAGTTGATGCTGAAATGGGGTAAGACATTTAGGGATGTTGGGAGAGGGTGGGTATTTTGCATAGGTGATGGACATGAATTTGGGGGAGCCAGAGAGGGCAGTGGACTGTCCAGGTTGAATAATGGCCCCAAGAATTAATGTCCTTCTTGGAAGGTAAGAATGTGACCTTATTTGGAAATGGGATCACCGCACATATAATTAGTTAAGATGAGGGCTGACTGCAGTGGGGTGGGCCAACACAACTGGGGTCCTTATGAGAAGAAGAGAGACGCACAAAGGAGAATGCCACATGAGGGTGGAGGCAGATCCTGGACTGATATACCTACAAGCCCAGGGTTGCTGTCAGCCACCAAAAGCTAAGAGAGAGGCACGGAACAGATTGTTTCTGGAGCTCCCAGAAGGAAGTAATCATGCTCACACCCTGATTTCCAGCCTCCAGAGCTGAGAGAATGAATTTCTGTTGTTTTAAGCCACCTGGTTTGTGGTACTTTGTTATGGAAGCCCTAGGAAACGAGCACAGGTGACTTGCCCAGTAACACACAGTTGGATGAACACCAAAGAATGGACTAGAATAGACCATGTCAAGCCGAGTTGCGTGTCAGCATCAAAGAGGATTAGCACATAGTCTCTGGAGTCAGACTGACTGGGGGCTCAAGGTCAGGCTCCACAGTTACCCTGTAACCTTGGGCAAGTTACTTAAACTTGGGCAAGTTAACTTCTCTGTACCCCGATCCATCCATTTGTAAAAATGCAGATACTCAGAGTACCCATCTCATAGAGATTTGAGGATTACATGTGCAAACTTAAAATGGTGCCCAGGGTCAAGTAAATGCTGGGTTTTGTGGTCACTGTCACAATGTCTCCCTGGGCAACATCTCAGGCCCATGATGGATAGCAGAAGCCCCGCTCTACCCATGCTTGTGTCCTCAGTGGGGCCACTGAGCCTGGCACATGACAAGGGCTCAAGAGATGTTCGTTGCGTTGTACTGGAGTCTTATTAGTAATGTTACTTTTAGTTCCAAGAAGGTGGGAGCGTGGAGTTAGCCCAGATGGGGCCTCTCCTATTGAGATCCATCCCCTGAGGGCTACCTCTCTGCAGGTCATTCCAGAGACAGTAAGGGACTCCAGCTGATGGCTGATGCTAGGGGGGGAAGGGATGTCACCAGCTCAGTGAGACCACTCTCCGTGGAACTGCCCCTACCTAGAGCCCATCATTTCTAACGGACTAAAGGAGCTGGTGCCTTTAAATTCCACAGAAAGGGAAGAAAAAGCACTTTAGTTTCAGTCCGTGTTCTCCATTAGACACCCTTCAGGTGTTAGCAATATTATGCCACAATTTCATTATCCATTAAAGCCAGGTAATAATAAGTACACAAAGGTATTTGGAGCCTATTGATGTTAATGAAAGAGATCAATCTAATTCAGAATGTGTGTGTGGAGAGCTCCTTGGAGATGGAATAGGCCCCAAGGTTAGCCTCTAATTGCCTCCTTGATGGTAGACCCCACCAGTACTCAATTTTGCATGACCGTCTTTATGACATAGTTGGAATTTTTGACGCCCAGACTCACGCTTCATACAGAAGCCCATTTTCCTCCTCTCCCAAGCCCCTCCCACCATTCCCAATTCAGAAAGAATGGGAAAGTTGCTGCCATTTAAGTAAGATCTCTGCATAGGAGCGAGAGCTTCCGGACTCGGAGTTGGATCTGGACCATGGGTCAGGCTGGGTTAGCACAAAGTCCATGATGTCAGGGTGCTTGAATGACCCTGGAATGATTTCTAGGGCTCTAAATTCTCATTCTCTCACTCTCCCTCCCGATCTGGTGGAGCTCAGAAGGAACTTCTCTCAAGTTCATGAGCTGCATTCAATGGATATCTCAACAAAACTACTCTAACCTAATCTATAAAGGAAAACTATGCCAGAAAAAGAGGAAAAGATGGGGCACCTTGCTTTCTCAATTGCCCCTCTGCATTTTTCCAGGGGTGCCCGGGAAGGCTCCCAGCCCTGCCTGCATGAACATCTCACTCATTGTGAGGATATGTGCGTGTTGGGCTCACTTTAGTTCTTCCAACAGCTGTCCACCCTTTTCCATCCAAAATGAATTCTCACATTTTATTCCTACCTCCTCCCACTTCTACCCTCGTTTTTTTTTTTTTTTTTTAAACAACAAAAAAACAAAAAGCTGCCATGTAGACATGGAATGATCACCCTTCTGTTTCTGGAAGCATTATGTCTGATAATGTATTGGAGGGAATCTTCCCCCCTATGGCTGTTGGAGCAGGTGCCAGGCTGCACACAGACCTCCTTGCAGGCAAAAGGTGCCCATGCTCTGAGCCCCCTGTGGAATGTAGCCTGACTCCAATGTGTTAGCAGTGCCCTCTGATAAACAAAACGTGTTCTAGAGCCAGCAGATATGACTGCACATTAGCTCGAGCTAACCACGAATCCTGAGCACTTGATTTAGTAGTAATGGCAGCAATGTACATCAGGCCCAGAGGGGCAAGATATTTAGATAATCTTTCCTCCTGTCTGCCCCACTTGTCTCCACCCCCACACTGGGCAGCCTGGACAGGGACACTGCAGGTGATTAGATCAGGAGGAAGATGGCCCTTTGCTGTCAGGACCCTGGCAGACCAGTGCTGGCAGAGAACCGGGCTCTCAATTTCACATGATTGCCCAAAGGCTACCGAAGGTCACCAGGATGCCTCAGTTGTTAACTTCAGAGCAGGATGACTGGTATGGAGTAAGAGATCATGAGCCCATCAGGGCACATAGCAGGTGTGCGGAGGCATGGGGGCTGAGAGAGGCCAAGGGAGACAAGAGACCTAGGATAGCCACTGAATCTACTTTAACTCTTTCCAAAGTTGTATAACTGCTTCTGGGCGTGGCTCCCTGCCTATGAAACATGATCTGTGACTACTCAGGGTTCTCTCCCTACTCTGTTCCAGAGGGCGAGGGTGGAAAGCAGCCCCCAGGGCAAAGAGATGCAGGGAACAGCTCCAAAAGCATACAGTGCTATAGATGCCCACCTCTGGCATACCTCAATGTAAACACTGTAAATGCAGAGGAAGCATGGCGGTGAACAGGGCAAAGGGATGGGATCACTGTTCCCGAGACACAGGGAAGCTTCTCCTTCCGTAAGCACTGTTTTACGCCTCTGTCCATCATATTTAAAAATGGACCTACTACATAGAAAGCCTTTCACCACGACTGGGAAGACAAATTAATATTCAGGGTAAAGGGTGACGTGTAACTACAAATAATGGCTGCTTTATGGAAAGAGTATGAGTGTATGTGTGTGTGAGTGTGTGCGTGCGCACTCCTGTTTATCGGCCCTGCCTCTTGCCTTTGTTTGTCTCCTTCGTGCAGTGTAGGTAATGGTGTGTGCAGCATTCTCCGGAGCGCTTGGTAGGTGACTGTGTTCCACCTCGCACGGGCTCCTCCCTCACATTTCCCTTTAATGCTCGCCATTATTCGGGCTGCATTAATAATGTTTGTGGGCTGATATCTTTAAAATTAATGAGGTGTTTACTCTTAGCCAAGAAACTCATTGAAATTAAAAAAGCTTTCTTTTTTCCCCTCCCTTTCTCTCACTTAAAAAAAAAAAAAAAGTGGACAAATAAGCCACGACGCTAGCTTTGCTAAAAACCAAGCAGAACAGGCAAACACCCAGACTCCACCACCAGGAAAGTATGAGTTGTGATGAGTTAGTTATACATTAGTCACGTTCAAGCCACAGCTATTTCTAGGAGGCCCTGATTTAACCAGAGCTTTGCTGGAAAGCTGCATGGAACATCTTTTGACCAATGGAGGGGCATCTGTGCCCTCAATAATAGCTTATTTCGATACCACCCCCTCTTAGCGTATGATTATCCAGCATAACCATAGCACCTAGGCTAGTCTGAATTTTCCTTCTTATCCAAAAGGATTGTTTCCAAGAGAATTCATGTCGTGTGTCATCCTGACCTGTCTGTAGTCTCTATTTGTCAATCACAGACATTACCTGGCATGAAGAACTCCTCCCCACCCAGCTATCAACACTATTAGCTGACTTTGCGCAGAAAAGCAGAAATGAATACTGACTGTGGATCTACCAGTTGCATGAACTTGCTACAAACCACTTATCAGGACAGTTTGCCAGAAGGGCCAGGGAAGGGAGAATGGCTGCTTCTGGAGTGCAAAACAGCAGTTTTGCTGTCCTGCACCCCACCCCTCAGGCCCCTGCTGAACAAACTGCCCCATGACAATGCAGCCAAGAGCATCCTGGTGGTGCTTCCGAGAAGCTTGGGTTCTCATCGAATCCCTTTAGAGCAGCTGTTCTCTCTGATCCAGAAACCACCAGGAGTCTCTGAGGATCCTGTAGGTGATTTGTTAGCTAATTGCTCAAGATAGTCAAATTAATAATGATAGCTTTATGCATTTGTTTCTGGAATTAATTAATAATTTACTCAGTTAAAAACAGGACAGTAACGTTAAAGAGACGCTCTTCTCCCACTCTGTTGCTGTTGCTGTATGTGGGTTTTCTTTCTTTTCTTTTTTTTGTTTCCCCCTCCTCTCAGCAGCAATTGGGAGTGGGGATGTTAGTATGCACCGAGAGGCTTGAGGATGCCTGCTAAGGTGGGTGGTTCAGGTGCCTGAAACCATTCTCTTTTTACTCACATATGGAATCCTTACAGTAGGAGTCCAGGATCTGGGACTGAATCTCTGGTCTGTGAAATGCTGTAATGCAAGGGGTGTCCAGAGCCACCTGAATCATCAGTTTTTGGATGATGATAATGAATGAGAATACACGACAGAGCAGAGATCCTTGAGCCCAGCAGAGAAGGCTTGCGACTGCAGAGAAGTAGGCAACAGGAACAGGAAGAACCTACGTTAAAATGAATCTGTGCAAAATCTCCAGTGTTGCTCTTCAGGATGTTGTATGTTGAGGACACAGAAAGAAGCTCCCACTCACTGTCCTTCAAAAATTCCTTTTTGTCAGGCTTAATGTCTTCTCTGCTCCTCAGGAAGGCCAGGTCTACATCTTCCACTGAAAACAAGAGAAACAATGGACTTCCCCACACACAGAGGCCCCAATAACCACCCGCTTTTCCAACTCTCAACTCAAATTATTCCTTTCACTCTTGCCCCCACATGTACAGTCTTACTGAGATGGGGCTCAGTATAACCATTTTGAATTAGGGATAGGGATGTGGAATAGAGTCTCCCTCTCAGTGAAAAAAAAAAAACAAACAACCAACTGTGAATTTATAGTTTGTACTCCATTATCCATAGAATGATGGACCTGGTCCTACCACTTCTTTTTTTTTTTTTTCAACGTTTTTTTTTGTTTGTTTGTTTGTTTTTTTTTATTTTTGGGACAGAGAGAGACAGAGCATGAACAGGGGAGGGGCAGAGAGAGAGGGAGACACAGAATCGGAAACAGGCTCCAGGCTCCGAGCCATCAGCCCAGAGCCCGACGCGGGGCTCGAACTCACGGACCGCGAGATCGTGACCTGGCTGAAGTCGGACGCTTAACCGACTGCGCCACCCAGGCGCCCCTCGTCCTACCACTTCTATAACCTTCTCAGTGGCAGAGGAGGCCTAATAGTGTATTCCCAAACCTAGAGCAGCAGTGAGCAATATATCTGGGCACAACACTGTACTCAGTCCAAATTACAATGGTAGCCAAATAGCTGTAAGAAAAGATTTCGATTTGTAAAAACTATGTGCAAGAACAAAATAAACCTCACAGACAGCATGATATAATTTCACCCAAGTGCGCCAACCCAGCACAAGAGTGTTTTCCCATTGGCACACTATGCCACTCACGGTTTACCCGTGTGCAGGATGCTACTGAAAGTTAGGCTGCAGTTCTGCATATCAAATGGAAAAGCGTTATGTCTCTAAATTGCATGTGGAAACCACCTGGATAGGCTTAGCGTTCTTAATGGTCCCAGATGAGTTCACATAGACATAGGGGAGGCCGGGTGATCATTCAATGTCCACACTATATGAAACACAAGAAGACCTCGCTGTTACAGAGAAGGCCTTAGTCATTTCAATACATGAACAGAACTGATTATGCGATGGTAGTGGCTGTGACACTCAGGATTAGTCTAGAAGTGCAACGACAGAATCACATTTCCCATGACGTCATTTACCCTGGCAAAGATGGATTCAGTAATGACAGCCTCAAAAGATAATTCACTTGCTACTTTTGCAACGGACATAACCCATGAGTAACCTCAAGCATTTGTAATTAAATCTGTATCTTAAATGATGTCAACTCATGGTACTTCTACCTGGAATATTCCCAACACTATGATCCTCTTTAGGTTAAGAAACAAAAGACAGCAACAGTGACTGAAAGTGACAACTGGCATAAGTAGTCCAAGCAGTTTAAGCCCCGTAGAAATACACCCCAGCACACTTACAACTCACTGATGATGATATCAGGGGCCCAGATGGCGTTTAGAGGTAGAGAGATCTCCCTAATCCCATTAAACATGGTGGGGCTCCAGGATAAAAATTCGTCATCCCAAACCTGTTAGGAGAAGCTAGAAAAGAAATGTATCAAAAAGGGGCAATGTCAATCTCCCCAAAGAACTGAAGAACGATTTGGATGAATAACCCAACTGATCTGCTTGCTGGTACTGTTAAGGGAGAGGACTTCCCTGCTAACCCCTAAAGATGGTGCCCCAACCAGAAACCATGGCCATATATCTTACACAGATTCCAATAAATTAGATCTGCTTCAGGTCTAAGAAACTAAATTGCAAACACAAAGAAAATATCTATTCCTTAGAATAATTATATTTTGCAACAGATTTAATTTTTTTTTTAATGTTTATTTATTCTTGAGAGAGAGAGAGAGATAGAGACAGAGTGCTAGTGGGGAAGGAGCAGAGAGAGGAGACACAGAATGAGGAGCAGGCTCCAGGCTCTGAGCTCTCAGCAGAGAGCCCGATGCAGGGTTCGAATTCATGAACCACGAGATATGACCTGAGCCAAAGTCGGACGCTTAACTGGCTGAGCCACCCAGGCACCACTATAGAAATCAGGAGTCCAGCATGCATGGAAGGAAACAGCACTTACCTCATAGTACCATATACTGGTCTTTAATTTTTGATTCTGTGCATCCTGCAAAGCAAAAAGAAAATCTGTACCAAATCTCAGAATGTCAATAAATCAAAGCCCAATTCAACAGCATAATAATTCAGAGAAAGAAAATCAAATCTAACTAAAAATGCTGATTTTAAAAGCACTGCCTTGACTCTTCAAATCTAACTATTCTCAGCTCCTAGTTATTACATGTGCCTGTCACTGTGAACTTGACTATAGCATCCATGACAAAATGGCACGAGGACTACACCGACATCTTGAATGATTTTCTAATCCCTTTCCCACCCTAATTAGTTACTCTGCCATTAATCAAAATTAAAAATGACATGTAGTCTTAGCCAATTCTGGGTACAAAGATGAGGCCAAGCTTTTATTTATAATCAAGATATTATTCACAACATTTCAACGACTGTTAATCTCAACTGCTACTGGCAGCCATTCTTGTTAGGTTACCTTATGTTTGGATTTCTCTGGTTATCAGACTGAATGAGCTTAATGTAAATGAAGTATATTTTTGATGATATAAGTAGATGTGATTTACCCATGTCTGCAATAAGTAAGTAATTGTTTTGGAGAAGACCCTTAAGAATAACAACCAAAAAAAAAAAAAGAAAAAGAAAAAGAAAAGAAAAGAAAAGAAAAACCACAAAACAAAAACAAAACACTCCTTACCAATTTTTTTTCATATCTGTTCTAGTAATGAGCATTCTAAAACTACTATGGTCTTAGGAACTAAGAGGGATATCTCACACCATGTACAAACATTAACTCAAAATTAACATAAACCTAAACATAATGGCTAAAACCGTAAAACTCTTAGAAGCAAACATAGGAGTAAATCTTCATGACTCTGACTAAGACAATGGTCTCTTGCATATGAGGCCACAACCACAGGCAGCCAAAGGAAAAGTAAATGGGACTTCATCAAAGTGAAAAACTTTTGCGCTTTAAAGGACACCATCAAGAAGTAAAAAGACAACCCTCAGAATGGAGACGATACCTGCAGATCATATACCTGATGAGGAGTTAATATCCAGAATACGTAAAGAATTTCTACAAACCCAAACAAAACAATAACCCCATTTAAAAATGGACAAGGGATTTAAATAGACAGTTCTCCAAAGTGGATATACAAATGGCTAATAAGCACATGAAAAGAAGCTCAACATCACTGCCAAGGACCAAATTATGTCCTTCCAAAACTCATATGTGACTAAATTTGGAGACAGGACTTTTAAAAGGTAACTAAGGTTAAATGAGGGCACTATCTACTAGGATTGGTGGCTTTAGAAGAAGAGGTAGAGAGAATGATCTCTCTGTCTCCTCCATGTGGGTATGGAGAAGAAGGCAGGCATTAGCAAGCCAGGAAGAGCTCTCACCAGGAACCTAACTGGCTAGAACTTTGATCTTGGACTTCCCAGCCTCTGGAACTGTAGGAAACAGAGTTGATGGTCTTTGTTATGGCAGTCCATGCTCACCAATACAATCACTAACCGTCAGGGAAGTGCAAATCAAAACCACAGTGAAATACCGCTTCACTCTCATTAGATGGCTACTAAAACAAAACAAAATAAAACAAAAACATAAAATAAGTGTTGGTGAGGATATAAAGAAATTGACATCCTCATGCACTATTAGTGGGAATGTAAAATGGTACAGCTGCTATGGAAAACAGTGGCAGCTCCTAAAAAATTAAAAATAGAATTACCATATGGTCTAGCAATTCCATTCTTTGGTATAAATCCAAAAAGAACTGAAAGCAGAGACTCAGTTATTTGTACACCCATGTTCACAGCACCATTATTCACAGTAGCCAAGGGGTGGAAGCAACCCAAGTGTCAATCAAAGAGGAACGCATAAGCATGATATATGCATACAACGTAATATTATTCAGCTTTAAAAAGGAAGGAAATTCTGGCACATGCTACAACATGAATGAACCTTGAGGTGACACCGCTTCCTTCCAAGTTTTACCAGCTGAGAGATTCTGAAATAGATACTGTTTTTAAAGTCAGTATTATTTACATCTGACTTTCTTCCTCTGAACTGTCATACTGTAGAACTGGGCTTTGATTTACTGACATTCTAAGATCTGGGCTGTCCCCCACTAAAGCACATAAAGGCTCAGTTCTGGGTTTCGCTGCCATCACAAACAGGGGAAAAAATAACCCAAGTTCAAAATGCACTTTGTATTACTGGAAAACACAGCTTTTTCACTCTTCTTTCACAACAAATCTAGTCTTACATCTATGAAATGTCCTGACCAAGTGTTTTTTTAAATCCCCGTCTCGCCAAGTCATGAACGTATCACAAAGTCAGTTATGTGGCTGGGGAGACCAGCATTTTATCCCATCGATTCGTATTGACTGCCATATTGATGCCTCTGCTGGCCCTTCTCTTCCCACCCATTGCTCTGTCATGTTACATGTAACAAGTGTGAAGAATTTTTTTCTAATATATTAGGGGGTATCTGGGAGCATTTGTCATTCAGCCCTAAAGAACACAATGTCAAAAAGGAGTCTGAGGCTAAAACTGAAATCTTTTTTTTTTTTTTGGTCACAGGAAACAAGTTTCTCAATGCCAGCTGGTGAACATAATTGGTTCTCTGGTGGCATTATTCACAGCTCTTCCCTCTGTGTATCTCTCTCTCTCTCTCTCCCTCTCTTTTTTCTTTAGCTACCTTCCATCTTGCTTGTTAAAAGCAAAGGATATTTCAGAGAATTGGAATTCATTAGTCTTCCTAACAGAGGGAGTCTATTTAGATCTAAATTGGTGGTTAGCAAATACACAGATAATTCCCGCACATTCTTATTTATCTTTCCCAGTTCGTAAGACTATAGAAACAGATGCCTCAACGTCTGGCTGGGAGGCTCTAGTCAATGGGCTGGAAGACAAAGGTATCTGGGATTCGGAATTGACAAAACTCAATAGAAACAAATTGAAACTCTTCACTGTTGAGTAGATTATCTCTATAATCAGATTTCCCTAAGGTACTCATAATACCCAGAAATTCTAAGACAAGACTGTAGTCTTTCATATAAACAAAACAGGAGGCAAAACATAATGGAAGCGAGGTGCCACAATGAGAGCTGGGCTGAAAGCTCTTCACGCCAAACAAAAGTTGCCAGCAGCTCAGCTGCCGCCAGATGCACCCAACAAGTTATCTATTCACACTGGGGGTGTCCTTGGCTGATTCTGTGTGCCATGTCATCAAGTCCTTCCAAACAGGCCCTGCCTCCAGGATGGATTCTAGGCTTGGCCCTGCTGAATGTAATAGAGACGTTCGCAAAGCCTATTAGATGATACCATTCATAATGACGGTACTAAAATTGGCACTTATGTATTTTGATTAATTAACTGCTTGACAAATATCTATCCAGTATCTTTGAAGCAAGATATGCTGTGCTGCATAATATGGGAAATATGAATATGAGTAAGCAAGTCCTTCCCTCAAGAAGCTTATTAATAAATTAGGGTATGTGACATTTTAACAAATCACTATGTGTGTTAAGAAATATACAGACTTGGGGCACCTGGGTGGCTCAATCAGGTAAGCATCCAGCTTCGGCTCAGGTCATGATCCCGCGGTTCGTTGAGTCCGAGCCCCGCATTGGGCTCTGTGCTGACAGCTCAGAGCCTGGAGACTGCTTCGGATTCTGTGTCTCTGTCTCTCTCTACCCCTCCTCCACTTACGCTCTGCCTCTTTCTCAAAAATAAATAAATATTTAAAAAATTTAAAAAATATACACAGACTTCTGTGGATTTAAAGGGAGGAGATATTGCTGTCAGCTTGCAGAATTGAGGGAAATCTTTCTCAGAAGTGGAGATTTGAAGGACTAGAATATTTTACAGATGGAGAAGGAAGACAAAGCCATTTAGTGGAGGAAACAGCATACAGGCAGGAAACAACAAGGAGTTGATTTCATTGTAGTATTGAGGAGATAAGGCTAAGACAGTAGGCAGGGATAAAACTAGAGGGATAGAATATAATATTTTTCCAAACTTCTAAGGAAAGTCTGTCTTATCCAGTAACAGGGGTATGTCTAATGTATTCTAGTAAAAAATTAGTATATTCCACAACAGTGGAGAAAAACATATCTTTGAAAAAGTAATGGTGTTCTCCTTAACTACCATGAGGAATCTGGTTTTATTTGCTTTTATCGGGATAGAAAGAAAGAATTAGGTAAAAAAAGAAAAAAAATCCAATTTGATACAGTTGTTCTAAGGGAAAATATGAATATAGAACTTAACTCCTTTTCTATATTTATCTCCTAATAAGCCTCTAAAGGAAAGCCTGAGCAATTCTACTTTATCTAAATCAATATGAAATAAAAAGTGGGAGGATGTGGAGGGACCTAGAAGGCCTCTCTTACTTCCTTACTCAAGGCTGATTATACATCTGTCCCAGGGTTTCACATGACATGGTTCATCTCATGTGTCTTTACTCAATTCAAATCATGCTATTCCCACTGTACAATGTCTGGTAAACGACGCAGTCATAATAGCTCACAGACAACCAGCAAAGACTGACATTTCTTAAGTAGGTGAAAATATAGCCCCAGGAAATTAAGTCTCAAGAATTTTAGTTCAATATCCAATTACAGAGAACATTTAAGGGAGTTTTCTGTTGGAGCTTTCTGTAAGACTAGGCCTTTGGAGGAGGGGTGGATATTTCCTGGCATGTATTAAATAATATTTTCTAGGATCTTAGATCTGGTACTTTTGCTAAAACTGAGATTTGTGTGTGTGTGTATCATTTAAATGTTCCTGTTTGCAAAGAAATAATGACTGGGGATTTATCTAAGCTGGAGGAAAATTATGCTAAAATATCTTGCATCAGACAAAAAAAAATAATTTAAACCCTGTTATATTGATTATACTTTCAGTTTCAAATTATGTTTTTCATCAATTACAATGCCTAATTCTCAGTCACAAAAAAATCAGTCTATGACTCCCAGCACAGCACTAAGATATTAACATAGAAAACTACCTCTATTTAAATAAAGAGAAATAATTAAGTGATTTTAACAAAGTACAATAAAATACTAACATTGTATTGTGGGGTACATTATGTATGTAAATGTAAAGTTGAAGGCAAAAATAGTAAAAAAGTCAGTGGAGCAGGTAAATGGAATGTTACTATTGCAAGATTTGTACAATGTATGTGAAGGATAATAACATTAATTCTAAGTAAACTGTATTAAATGAATGATGGAAATGGGAATCCCTAAAAAAAGCTAAAAAAAAATGATTCAGAGGCAGGCTAAAAAGCCAATAGAAGAACTAAAATCAAATATTAAAAATATATTTTCTTTACTTAAAAGAAGGCAGGAGAGGAAGGAAAGAAGAAAGAGAACAACAAAAACAGATGGCCCAACTAGAGAACAAATAGAAAGACAGTATTGGTAAATGGATGAAATGCTTCAGTTAAAATGCACAGATAGACAGGTCAAAAAAAGCAACGCCCTGGGGTACTACTCAGCAACAAACACAATGAACTGAAGATTATGGACAACCTGGATGAACCTGAAGGGAATTACACTGAATGAAAACCCTATCTCGAAGGGTTACATACTGTATCTTTGAATTTATATTCTTTTTTTTAAAGTTTATTTATTTTGAGAGAGAGACAGAGAAAGTGCATGGGGGAGGGGCAAAAAGAGAGAGAGAGGGAGAGAGAGAATCCAAAGCAGGCTCCGTGCTGTGGGCCCAGAGCCTGATGGGGAGCTTGAACCCATGAACTGTGAGATCATGACCTGAGCTGAAATCAAGAGTCTGATGCCTGACCAACTAAGCCACCAAGGCTCCCCTGTGTGATATTCTTACAGTAACATAAATACAAAGATGGAAGAGAGATTTATTGGTTGCCAGTGGTTAGGAATAGGGGGCAGGGACAGGGATGTGGCTATAAAGGAGCAGAACCAGGTAGCCCCATGGTGATGACTGTGTTGCTTAATGTGTGGTAGTGGTGGTCACACAAAGTTACACACATGATAAAGTTGCATAGAAGCTCACACACACACACAGAGACAAATGAATATATGTAAAACTGGAGAAATCTGAATAAACTCTGTGGATTGAACCAATGTCAATTTCTAGTACCGATACTCTATTTGCCTAAGATGTTAACATTGGGGGATGTTGGGTAAAGGGTGCACAGAACCTCCCTATAAATTTATTTGCAACTTCCTGTAAATTTATAATTATTTCAAAATAAAAGTTGACCAAAAAAAAAAAAAAAAAAGCAAGACCCAACTATATGTTGTCTCCAAGAAATGACTTTGAATACAATGTCACGCGGAGAGATGGAAAATAAGAGGATGGCAAGACACACGCCATGCAAAAAGTAAGCATGAGAAAAACTTCAAGAAAAAGAGTATTACTAGATATGAAGAGGGGCATTTCATAATGATACAAGGATCTGTTCATCAGGAGGGCATGCAATTCTAAATGTATACTCACCTAACAACAGAGAAATAAAGCACAGTTATAGTTGGGGATTTTAACACTCCTCACTATGAAATTAATAAAGCAACAAAAATTTAAAAAGTTAGAGAAGATTTTAATAATACTATCGAATACTTTTATCAAATTGATATTTATGGGATAGTAAACCCTTCTATTCAACATTGTACTGTAGGTTCGAGACAGTGCAACAGGCAATAAAAGGAAATACAGGTATAAAGAGTGGGAATAAAGAAGAAACACTGTCTTTATTCATAGACAACATGATCTTCTACATAGAAAATCTGAAAGAATCTACAAAAAAAGCCTCTAAAACTAATAAGGTATCGTAAGGCCACAGGATTCAAGGCCAATACATATAAATCAACTGTATTTTTGTATGCTAGGCAGAGATTCATTTTTAAATACCATTTATAGAATAACAAAAAATGTGAAATAGGGATACACCTTAACAATTATGTGTAAAGCACTAAAAACTACAAAATATTACGAGGAGAAATGAAAGGACTAAATAAATGGAGAGACAAAATGGGCTCACGGATTGCAAGACTATTGTTAAAGATGTTGCTTCTCCTCAAATTGACCTATAGATTTAATGCAATCTCAACAAAAATTCCAGCAGTTTTTTAAATAGAAATTGACTCTAAAGTTTGTATGAAAATGCAAAGGACCTATAAGAGTCAAAATGATTTTCAAACAAAAGAACAAGGTTGGAAAACATGCTCTGCTTTCAAGTTTTCTGTAATGCTGCAGTACTTGAGACAGTGTACTGATAGAGGGAGAAACACTGATTAGTTGGACAGAACAGAGTCTAGAAATAGACTCAAAATATATAAAGAACTCCTGGAATTCAATAACATAAGAAGCAACACTATTTAAAACTGGGTAAAAGATCTGAGCACTTTACCAAAAGAGATATCAATTGGCAAATTAGAGCTCACAAAGATATTCAAGGTCATTAGTCTTTACTGAAATGAAAGTTAAAAAAACACAGTGAGCTATCACCACAAATCTACCAGAATGGTTAACGTTTACAAAGATTGACAATATCAAGTGCTAGCAATCATGTGGAGGAACTGAAACTCTCACACATTGCAGGTGGAATGCAAAATGATACAGCCACTTTGGGACACAGTATGGCAGTATCTTACAAAGTTAAACACAAGCTTATCATACAACTCACAATCCTACATCTAAGTATTTATCCAAGAGAAGTGAAAACATATGCAAATGTGTATAGTGGCTTTACTCATAATTTCCCCACACTGGAAATAACCCACATGTCCAAAAACTGGTAAACAGATAAACCAACTGCAGGACACTCGCACAACAGAATGCTACTGACTCCACAGCAAAACGTGGGTGGTCTCCAAGGCAGCATGCCACATGGAAGAAGCCAAAACAAAGTGTAAAATATCATGATTCCATTTATATGGCTTTCTGGAAAGGCAAAACTATAGTGAAAAAGGTAAGATCACTGATTGCCAGGTATTGGGGTTAGGGGGAAGTGAGTGGTGTTTTAAAAGGTGTTTCAGGGGCACCTGGGTGGCTTGGTCGGTTAAACGTCCAACTTCGGCTCAGGTCATGATCTCACGGTCCGTGAGTTCGAGCCCCACATCGGGCTCTGTGCTGACAGCTCAGAGCCTGGAGCCTGTTTCAGATTCTGTGTCTCCCTCTCTCTCTGACCCTCCCCTGTTCATGCTCTGTCTCTCTCTGTCTCAAAAATAAATAAACGTTAAAAAAAATTAAAATAAAATAAAAAATAAAAGGTGTTTCAGAGTGCCTGGGTGGCTCAGTCGGTTCAATGTCCAATTTTGGCTCAGGTCATGATCTCACAGTTTGTGAATTTGAGCCCTGCGTCAGGTTCTGTGCCGACAGCTCAGAGCCTGGAACCTGCTTCGGATTCTGTGTCTCCCTCTCTCTCTGCCCCTCCTCAGCTCATGTGTGCTCATGTGTGCTTGCTCTCTCTCAAAAATAAATAAACACTTAAAAAAATAAAAAAATAAAAAGATGTTTCATTTTATGTAACTTATATCTCAATTTTAAGATGCTCAAAATCTTGTACAATACAGTTAAAGCAGTGCTTAGAGGGAAATTTACGGCCACAATTACTAAAATTAAAAAGAAAAAAGGTTTAAAATCAAAGCTCTAAGCTTCCACTTTAAGAAACTAAGTAAAGAAAAACAAATTAAATGTAAGTAGAAGAAAGAAAACAAATAAAGAGCAGATATCAATGAAATAAAAAACAATAGATAAAATTCAAAGCCAATATTTGGTTCTTCGAAAAAAAAAATAAGTAAAACTGATAAAGTTTTCACAATATTGGTTAAGGGAAAATAAAAGAAAACACAAATTACCAACATGAGGAATGAAAAAGGCAATATTGTAAACGAATGAATATGACAACTTGGATAAAATAAATCCTTTTAAAAATACAAACTACTAAAAGTGACACAAGAAGAAATAGGAAATATAAACATTCTTACATATGTTAACTAAATTGAACTCACACTTGTTTTTGAGAGAGAGAGGGAGGGAGGGAGCAAGCGAGAGTGGGGGGCGGGGCAGAGTGAAAGAGAGAGAATCTTAAGCAGTCTCCATGCTCAGTGAGGAGCCTGAATCAGGGTTCAATCCCATGACCGTGGGATCATGATCTGAGCTGAAATCAAGAGTCCGAGACTCAGTCAACTGAGCCATCCAGGCACCCACGAATTCACATTTCAATATCTTCTCACAAAGAAAATTCCAATCCTAGATGGTTTTACTGGTGAATTCTATCAAACATTAAGAAAGAAAAACATACGGGCACCTGAGGGGCTTAATCGGTTAAGCAGCAGACTCTTGATTTCAGCTCAGGTCATGATCTCATGGTTGGTGGGATCGAGCCCCACATCAGGCTCCACACTGACAGGGAGTGGAGCCTGCTTCTGATTCTCTCTCTCTCCCTCTCTCTCTGTTCCTCCCCTGCTTGCACTTGTTCTCTCTTGAATAAATAAACTCAAAAAAATTTTTTTAAAAGAAAGAAAAATATCCACATTAAACAACTCCTTCAGAAAATTGAAGCAGAAACATTTTTTAACTAGTTTTTTTAAGGCCAACATAACCCTGGTATCAAAACCAGACATGCACATTACAAGAAATAAAAACTGCTGCCCAATACTCCTCATTAACATAGACACAACCTATATTAAGTAGGAATTTAAATCCAGAAATATAGAAAAAGGATAACATATCAAGATTAAATGGGGTTTATCCTAGGAATGCAAGGATGATTAACATTTGAAAATCGAAATAATTTACCCTAGTAACTGCATAAAACAGAAAAGTTATCTGCTCTCCAAATAGATGGAGAAAAAACATTTGATGTAATTCAATATGTAGTCATGATTAAAAAAAACAAAACAAAACTCTCAGTGTACAAGAAATAGGAAGGAACTTCCTCAACCTGATAATGAACATCTATGAAAAAGCTATAGCTAACATCATACCTAATGGTGAAAAATTTTCCCCCGAGAATGGGAATAAACAAGGATGTCTGCTCTCACCGTTTCTGTTAATGTTGTAGAAGTCTTAGGCAGTACAATTTGGCAATGAAAAAATAAAGAGCATAAACAGATCAGAAAGGAAGAAGTAAAACCATGTGCAGATGACATGATTGTGTATGTAGACAACATTAATCTACAAAAAAACTACTAGAATAAGTAAATTTAGTAAGGCATACAAAGTCAACATGCAAAATTCCTATTTCTCTATAATAACAAATAGAAAATTAAAAAATTTCAAGTAACATTTATAGCAGCATCAAAAATACTTTGGGATACATTTAATAGAAGTATGTGTAAAGGTTCTACACTGAAAATTATAAAACACTGTTGAAGACCCAAATAAATGGAACAACATAATATATTCAAGGACTAGAATAATATTTAATATTATTAAAATGTTAATTCTTCCATAAATTACTCTGTAGATGCCATATCATTCTAAACAAACTCCCAGCAGTTTTTTTAAAAAATAGAAACTGACGAGCTGAGTATAAAATTTATGTAGAAATGCAAAGGTCCTAAAAAAGCTATCTCAGAAATGAAGAACAAAGTCCAAGGACTTACACTGCCTGATTTCAAGAGAAAGAGCCTGACACTTATCAGTCAATTTAATTTTCAATCAAGGCATCGAGCAATTCAATGGGGGAAAAAACAAGGCTGAAACAACTCCTGTTTAAATGCAAAAACCCAAACCAAACCAAAACACAAAAACAATGATAAAAACCTTGATCGATATCACACACCACACAAAGATTAATTCTTAATAGATCATAGAACTAAAGGTAAGGAGCTGTAAATCTTCTGACAGGAAATACAGGAAAATGATGTCCGTGAACTTGGAGTAGCGAAGACGTCCTAGGACCTAGAAAGCACTAACCACAACTAACGAGCTGGTTTATTTTTTTTTTAATTTTTTTTTTTTAACGTTTATTCATTTTTGAGAGACAGAGCATGAGCGGGGAAGAGAGAGGGAGACACAGAATCCGAAGCTGGCTCCAGGCTCCAAGCCGTCAGCACAGAGCCTGACGCAGGGCTCAAACTCACGAACCATGAGATCGTGACCCGAGCCGAAGTCGGACGCTCAACCAACCGAGCCACCCAGGCGCCCCCTAACGAGCTGGTTTAAAATGGACTCCATTAGGGGCACCTGGGTGGCTCAGTCAGTTAAGTGCCCCACTCTTCATTTCGGCTCAGGTCATGATCTCACAATTTTTGAGTTCCAGCCCCACCTCGGGCTCACTGCTTGTTGTCAGACTGCGCAGACACTGCTTCGGATCCTCTGGTGTCCTCTTGCACTACCTCTCTCAAAAGTAAATAACAAAATTTTAAAAAAACGAAAGAAGAAGAGAAAAACTACTGATATACACAACATGAGTGAACCTCAAAAACATGATGCTGAGTGAAAAACTCCAGACACAATAGAGGACAACACAATAAAATTTCATGCAACGAAATTCTAGAACTGGCAAAAATAATCTATGGTGAAAGAAATCAGAACAGCAGTTGTCTCTGTGGGTAGAGGGGATGGGAACTGACTGGGCAGGCAGGCAATGAGGGACCCTCCTGGGGCGATGGAAAGGTTTGTTATATTGACAGGGGT
Organism: Panthera uncia; assembly: GCF_023721935.1. Classification (NCBI taxonomy): domain Eukaryota; kingdom Metazoa; phylum Chordata; class Mammalia; order Carnivora; family Felidae; genus Panthera; species Panthera uncia. The sequence goes on from NC_064808.1 coordinate 99,694,291, forward strand.
GTGGATTCTTTGGGTACACCCAATTACCAGAACTCATTGGACTGTGCACTTAAGATCCGTGCATTTCCACATATGTATGTCATACCTTAATTAGAAAAAAAGTTTGAGCAGTAACTTGAAAAAAATATTAAACTATATTAACAAACAAGCTCAGTAAGGTCTGCTCATAAGAAAAATCAAAATAAATCTGGGACCTATTGATAATGGAAATTTTGTAATTAAGAAGAGAGAGGAGCAGGGGTAAGCCACCATTTACTGAGGGTGTACTGAGACCTCTGCTAACTGCTTTCCATGAATTCTCTCATTTGATTCCTGCAACAACCCACTCTTTAGATATAGAAGGAGAGACAGTTTTATACACAAACTTCCGTCACCATCCTTATCAAACACGTTAGGTATAAACTCAAGACACCAGGGCACTTTTTTCTTTTCCTCAATTTCAGCCAATAAGTGGTAGATGTAGGGGAGCCTGGGTGGCTCAGTTAGACGTCCGACTTCGGCTCAGGTCATGATCTCACAGTTTGTGAGTTCAAGCCTCTCATTGGGCTCTGTGCTGACAGCTCAGAGCGTGAAGACTGCTTCGAATTCTGTGTCTCCCTCTCTCTCTGCCCCTCTCCCACTCGTGCTCTCTCTCTCTCAAAAGTAACATTAAAATTTTTTTTTAAATAAGTGGTAGATGTTTTCTTAAATCTACCACGGTCACTAAAAAACATGAGCCATGGGAAAAAAACATACCTATTACTATTTTTGGTGTCAGCAAACTCATAAAATATGTACACTGATCTATGACCACCATTCTTTTTTTTTTAATTTAATTAATTAATCCACACCCAAGTTAGTTAGCATATAGTGCAATAGTGATTTCAGAAGTAGATTTCAGTGATTCATCTCCTATGTATAACACTCAGGGCTCATGCCAACAAGTGTCTTCCTTAATGCCCCTTGCCCATTTAGCCCATCCCCCACCCACAACCCCTCCAGCAACCCTCAGTTTGTTCTCTGTATTCAAGAGTCTCTTACATTTTGTCCCCCTCCTTGTTTTTATATTATTTTTGCTTCCCTTCCCTTATGGTCATCTGTTTTGTATCTTAAATTCCACACACAAGTGAAGTCATATGATATTTGTCTTTCTCTGACTAATTTTGCTTAGCATAATACCCTCTAGTTCCATCCACGTAGTTGCAAATGGCAAGATTTCATTCTTTTTGATTTCCGAGTAATACTCCATTGTATATATATACCACATCTTCTTTATCCATTCATCCGTCAGTGGACATTTGAGTTCTTTCCATACTTTGGCTATTGTATGACTATAATTCTTAAAACCTCTTGGGGCGCCTACGTGGCTCAGTCAAGTGTTTGACTTCAGCTCAGGTCATGACCTCACCGTTTGTGAGTTCAAGCACTACGTTGGGTTCTGTGCTGACAGCTTAGAGCCTGGAGCCTGCTTCGGATTCTGTGCCTCCCTTTCTCTGTCCCTCCCAACTCACACTCTGTCTCTCTCTCTCTCTCTCTCTCAAAAATAAATAAACATTACAAAAATTAAAACAAAACTCTTAATTCCATGAAACTCCTATTTCTAGACTATCTGCGTCTCAGCTTGCAAGTTGGGGACTAGAAAGCATGTGTCTAATAAGTATTTTATCTCACGCTTACTGCTAACATGAGTCTAGTGCAACTTCCCTACCAGCTCAACTGGAGTCTTAAGAATAAAACATCTCCTAGACTCCTGCGTAAACAGCAGGTAGTTTTACTAAAGGGTAACATGAATCAGAAAGGGTAAGATGGTCCTTACCACATCCAATACGGCATGGACAAATACATCCAGGTATACCGTGGTGGCCTTAGTCCGATCATGAACTGGTCTCACTTTCTTGTGATATTTCTGTAATAGCTGCTTGGTGAGACGATATAGAGTAGAATTCCTGGGATGAGGTGTATCTGCGACTAGGATTTCTGAAAAACAAAACTTAGCATCTTAGCATCTTTACAAGATTTCAGACAGTTCAGGACTTGGTGGTTCCTAACAGAACATAGTTTTCAGCTTACCCCAATCTGCTTACATTCATAGCCAGTTGGTGGGCTTTCTGGCAGACACTTATTTAAAGCAAGCTGATGGTCTAACTGCCCAGTAGAGAAATCTCACTGTAAAGATAAATACACCAACCTGATCTCCAAGGATCTGAACTTCACCTACAATTCTGTTTTCACAGCAGTCTTGCGTCTTGGGAGACAGAATCCTTTATTTCTGTATCACCCCCACCTACACCTACATAGAAAAAAACCTTCCTATACACTCAGCCACAAGTTATGTCCTATTTGGGTTTTTCTTTTGATTTTCCATTCACAATTCAACGGTTAAGTAGAAAATCCAAGCAGGAACATGGACAAACCAATGGACCCAAAGATCTGTGTGGATTCTTCAATAATGGGATTAATGAGATTACAATTCACACTTTTCTTCTCAAAAAAAAAAAAAATCTCTTTTTGCACTCAACTGTCTATAAATAAAACATGCTTGTCAGAAAATGAGATCTCCGCTTTGGGAAAAAATTCTTTCTGGTTCCAGAGAACAACCATTTTCTATGACCTGGGAATCCTGATTTGCAGAGGAGCAGTGATTGGTGTTGAGGCAGGGGAGGCCAGGGGAAAGGAAGCCCGGGAAGCGAGCACCAACAATTGGAAGTGACAAATTTGCGAGGGCTTCCTCTGAATTGCAAAAAGATATTTTGCTCACAAGCTCTGCCAGCTCCTGGGGGATTCAAAGCTTCGCTAAGTCATTGGACTGAAGCAAATTGCACACCTCCTGCCACAGTGCGTGAGTGAAATCTATCTGTCGTGTCCTGTGCGTGAATTCACCTCGCCTCTCAGTGGTTTTGATGGTTATTTTGATGAGCCGCTGAAGGTGTGCAGGGTCCAGCAGGAAACTGTAAATGAGATCTCTTCTCTCTGTGCGACAGTCCTGTTTCTACCCGTTTCTTTATGAATGATGTCGTGTCACTCGCCGCCACGGGCAGCAATTTCTATGATTTATCAATGTCAGTGTGACCAAAATGCTAACAACGATGCTGGGGGTGCAACTGCAGACTCGTTGTGGGCAGTGGAATATTCACTTTCATTACCACCAGAGCTGCAAAGCTAATGAGCAGTTTAACTTCCTAACAGTTCACCCAGGAAGACGCCTAAAATGGCATCAGCTATTCAGGCATGCAGGACTAAGGCAGGTGGCTTGCATCAGGCATCATTTTTAAGGTTTTTGTGAAGTGTGATTGTCAAAAAAATGTGCTGTGAACCTCTCCACCTGAGACCATTTCTTGCTGTTGTACCCCAGGGGAGAGAAGTCAGGTGCATAAAAGCAAAGCTGGTTTGGCGCTTTTCCTATGAACTTTGCTTTGGGCAACTTCACTTTCACCTCGCTTGGAAGCTCCCAATTCAAGTCCCAGTCGGGGAAGTACTGAAATGTGCGTGTTCCAATACAGGAAACTATCGGAGATAGAGTGAAAGCATAATTCTGAGAAATGAATGTGTTTTCCCTACACCCTCTGCCCATAAAGACCCAAATTTTCCCTCTGTTCTCTTTTCTAGGAAACAATCCATAGATACCCTATAGAATAACATAAGTTTCCAGAACATGTCAAAGTCTTTGGGTAAACAGAGAAAGTTCTGGAATCTAGAACTAGGAACAATAGAGAAACAAGCAATGATAGGAAGAAAAATAAGAAGGAAATGAAAATATGCTGAAATAAACTATAAGGGCAGAGTTCTTTGTTCAAAACAGGAAGAAATAATAAATTACATTTCTACTATGAATGCAAATTTGCCTGAGGAGAAAGATCAATTACAAGAGAGAGATTAAGGATTTAAGTGACCATTAATTAACAGTAAATTATGCCCCCTTGAAAGCTAATGTGACATTCACACAAGCACTAAATGACTCAGTTCAGTGATGTTTCAACAGAGCTGATGGAAATGATCCACAGACCCAGGAAAGATTCCTTGTTAGCACTGCCTCTGTGGATGCTAATAATTTATTTGTAAGATTTCTGGAAAGTAGAATGTGTTAGGGGACTGAGCTATGAAGCACTTTTAGGTGAAGAGAGATTTTTTTTTTAAGGTAAGAATACAATAGAATTATTCGTTTTCCTTGTTTTAACAAATTACTCTCACACCTCTTTTTTTTTTTTTAATTTTTTTTTCAACATTTTTTATTTATTTTTGGGACAGAGAGAGACAGAGCATGAACGGGGGAGGGGCAGAGAGAGAGGGAGACACAGAATCGGAAACAGGCTCCAGGCTCCGAGCCATCAGCCCAGAGCCTGACGCGGGGCTCGAACTCACGGACCACGAGATCGTGACCTGGCTGAAGTCGGACGCTTAACCGACTGCGCCACCCAGGCGCCCCTCTCACACCTATCTTAAAGTGTTCTGGGCACTCTGATGAAAAGAGATGTTCTTGCTTTAGTGAGTATGTCATGTCTAGGATTATTAAAAAAGAAAAGAGTTATACATCTATCTGAGGGGTTACAAGGAAATTCAGATTTAGGTGTGTGGTCTATTGAATTCTCAAATCTGACTGAATATGTGCCATATGCCAGGCACTGTGCTAAGAGCAATTGACATGGATTATCTCATTTGGCTTTTACAGCAGCCTTATGACATAGGTACCCTACAGCCCGATGCAGAGTCACTTTGCTACAGGTAAGGGACTACAGGCTCAATGAGGTTAGTACCACCCAAAGTCCCACAGCTTGCAAATGAAGAGGTTGGAATTTAAGCACAAGTTATCTGGATCCAAAGCCCAAGCTCTTAAGCATGACACTACACTGACCTGACTCCCCCAGAATATTAGGGATAGCAGTGAGTAACCCTTCAAAAGGAAGACTGACATGTTGCATGGTGTGCATGACTGGGTAGAAACAGCCCGCTGTTATTTTCTGTGTGTGTGTGTGTGTGTGTGTGTGTGTGTGTGTGTGTGTGTGTGTTTAGGTCAAAAGTATCTTACATTTGCATTGCACCCTACAATTTCACAATGTTATCTTATTAGATCTTCACAAATATACAAGAGAAACATTTAACTTACAGGAAAACTGAATCTCTAAGAGACTAATTGGCTTCTTCAGAGTTACATGGCTGGTGAGTAGTGGAGTAGGAACCAAACAGGTCTCCTAACCTGGGCCTCTTACCCCAGCACACATCACCTCCAGGCAGTGGCCTTGAATTGGTGGTTGGTTCAGTGCTCTTGCATTTACAAATCATCTTGATATTAACCCAGGAAAGATTCCAAAGGGCATATTTTTCTGCAACACATGTTCCCAGTATGATTTTTAGTCAAGTACGGATTACTAGACACCATTAAAACACATTTTCTGTCACATTTAGAACAAAAATCAAGCATAATACTACACATTAGAAAGAGATATCATTAAGAACAATTTCTTTCTTTTCCTTACCTTTTATCCTTCTATCTTACTTAGCTTAATGTTTACAACTATTTTCTGCTAAGAAACTCATCTGGCATTTAATGAAATTTCCTATTTTCATTTTTATAATTAAATAATTATTTTATCCTTGAAGTTCAACATTCAGGATTTTTATACTTTAAGGCTAAGTGGCTATTTTTCTTCTCTACCCAAGAAACACTCATTTCCAGCTGCTTTGCTACCAAATTCCTTCCTCATTGCCATAAATGATGGATTCCACTTCCAGTTATATTTTAAAACATGGAAATTCCTAGATGTGAGTTCCACAAGACCCCTGAAAAAAGTGGGGTGTTGGGAAACACCAGCCTAAGTGATCTGCTTGATCTGTATGTGTCTTTAAGAATCCATTGTATCCGAACTCTAATGGCCCAATTCAGTGTTGTTAATACTGGAACCATAAAAGTGTAGTTCGGTTCCAGAAATATGGAAAAATATTTTAGTTTCTAAAGCATTTTAAGGGGAACTGTACACTTAAAACACGCAAGTTCATAGTGCTTGTCTTTTGAGATATACTCATTATCTATACAGACTTTGTACAGCTGGATGAAACCCTTAATATCAAAATGATATCCGGGCATCTATAGCCATGCTGGATCCAAGAGACTCTTTCTGTGGTCTACTAAAAGCTTACAATGAAGCCAAGACCATTTTGGATAATAAAAATGTATTATTCAGACATAAAAGCAAATCTGAAAAAGAATGCCCCAGACTATCAATGTAAATTGCTGCCAAGAAAGCCTGATTTCTAGAGAAACAGGGGCTTATCAAACAGTTTTAACATTTCAGAGCATATTAAAGCTGCCTGTACAAAGCCCCACTGTGTGCCTCTGTGTGTATGTATACATGTAGATAAAGATACAGATGTGGATATACATATATGTATACATATACATATACATATACATATACATATACATATCTATCATCGTAGGTCTCCATGTAGCTTCAGAGGACTAGGCGTTGTACAGATGATAAATAAAAACAAACACTTGAAAAGAGTTATACAGCACAATGTAGACAAATATCATCTCTCGCTCCTAAGAGTTAATACTCAATGCCTTAAATAAAATCATTACAAGGACCCACCTGAGGCAGCCACCGGGATGAATGGCTCCACAGAGGAGCCATTGCACCTGCCGTTGTTCCCGGGCACATCCCAAAGAGAAGAAATGTAGACTTGCCTATGGGACGGAATACCACTCAATTTTTCCCAAAGGGGCCCCTCTTCACTCCGTTCTTTGCTGTTTGCCAGTTTATGCTGTCCTCGCCGGTGCTATTTTGTAAACATTGAACAGGACCAAAGGCGACGCCAGCACCACACAATGTTTCAGAATTGATGCCACAGCAATACCCCTTAACTTCTCCATTTGGTTCTGCCCCAGCATCAGATCGTGGCCAACATTTCAATTTCCCTGACAAGAGATAGCTAAGTGAAAAATGTAATCTAAGAGGAGCCCCTAAGGAGGGGACATTCCACACTAATACGGTTTCCTTTACAGCCTTTACCTAAGGCGATGATCTTGCTGACATTCAGGACACTAATTTCATTAATAATTGAGACCTAAATAGCTGTTCTAAACCAGACTTATGCAGGAGCATCTTCAGCATTTGACAATGGCTATTGGACTCTTGAATCACACAAAGCTAATGGAACCCTGTTATTGCCTAATCAAGAACAGCTGCTAACAATACAGTGGGGAAAGTGCACTCTGTCTTTCCTGAGCTCCTTTAATTAAAAGAAACGTTGATGTTTGATAAATGGGGGTGCTTCTTAAATTGTCACTGAGTATACAATCCAGAAAGTAAACCATGTATGAGAGGATCCTTCTAGGCTGATTGAAGATGAGGGCTACGAAAGCTGGACATCATGTGATAAATTTTTTCTTTCATCTTTTCACTGAGCACCCATACTCTTCATTATGAAGGAGAAAGAGACCTAATTCCATATGATTCTATCTGCCACTGGTAGACCCCTAGATGCTCTAGAAACAAAACTGAATTTCATACCATTTCCAACATCTATCTGCTTTTTACTACGAGTGGGATTGTAGAGGCATAGGATTGAGATGAGTTTCACAGAGCAAACCGAGGGGAGAAATACATACCTGATCCCTGTTCTGCTAATTTATCTAGTCCCTTTGTTTACAATCTGTGAAGCTGTCTCCTTAATTTTCATCTACCAATAAAACGTAGCCCGACTGACTCCCTACTGTTGGTGACAGGAGTTACAAATATGGAAAGGGAGGAAACTAGGATGAACCCTGAGGCGTTGAGTTGGTTTTGGAGGCATCAGTGTGAACTTGTGGTTTTCAATACATGTGGCTACATATAAAAATAAACACAGATGTCAATGTGTGTGTACAGATGTTAATACATACTTGTATCCCAAGCTCTGTGCACTGGTGAGTCTGGGAGCCAAGACACCCCAGTAGCAATGAGTATACCCGACACCCAGATCTTAGTTTCTAAATAACACACTTACCTAAAAGGAAGACATGGAGCTGAACAGGGGATGTGTGAGAAGACCCAAGAACATCTTGTTGCGTCACAAAGTAAAGAAGTGCTAAAAGAATGACAAGGAGGGGCACCTGGATGGCTTAGTCGGTTGAGCATCCGTCTTGGGCTCAGGTCATGATCTCGTGGTTTGTGGGTTCGAGCCCCGCGTCGGGCTCTGTGCTGACAGCTCAGAGCCTGGAGGTGTTTCAGATTCTGCGTCTCCCTCTCTCGCTCAAAAATAAACATTAAAAAATAATTAAAAAATAAAAGAATGATAGAGACATGTTAAAAGGGCATAGTTAGTTGAAGGATCTCCCAAAATAAAATACAAATCCACAGGGTGCTTGAGAGGCTCAGTCAGTTAAGCGTCTGACTTCAGCTCAGGTCATGATCTTGTGATCGGCAGGTTGGAGCCCCGTGTCGGGCTCTGTGCTGACAGCTGGGAGCCTGGAGCCTGCTTCAGATTCTGTGTCTCCCTCTCTCTCTGCCCCTCCCCCGCTCATTCTCTCTCTCTCTCTCTCTCTCTCTCAAAAATAAACATTAAAAAATTAAAAAAAAAAAGAATCCACAAGTCCATGCTGATTTAAATAAATGAATGAAATGAAGACTTTTCCTTAAGTTAGAATGCCAACTAATACATGTAGAAGGAATGTCAGAATCTTCATAGTCATAATTCACTCAAAAAACATCAGTGGCTGATAAAACCTAGCTGGCGAAAGTTTGATGAAAAACAGGACACTTACACAACATACTTATTAATCAGAATGAGTAAAAAAGAAAAAAAAAAAAAAAAACTTTCCGTGGAGAAATCTGGCAGACAACACGTTAATCAAATGATGAAAATTAACGTTACCAATCACGGGAGTTGTGTGCCATGAGATAGGAGGGACTGAGAAGACACAGCTGCACTTCTGTGATCATCCTGCCAAAAATTCAAAACTTGGATCCATCTGGAAGGAGACACCAGATAACCCCATACTGTGGGACACTCTACAAAACAGCTTATAATCTTCAAAAGTGTCAAGGTTAGGGAAGCTGAGGAAAGACGGAGAAACCGTGTCCCATAAAGCCGATTAAGGAGACATGACAACTGGGTGCAATGTGTGACTCTGGATTGGATCCTTTTGTTACAAAGAACATCTTGGGGAGACTCCGCAAAACCCAAGGTGGGGGCCTAGAGACTCCCGATTTTGACGGAATTGAGATCATGTAATGTTCTTGTTCGTAAGAATCACATTCTGAGCACTCACAGGCGACAGAGCATCATGTTGGCAAACTACTCTCAAACGGTTGGGGGCGGGATTCATTTTACTATTCTCCCAGTCTTGCTGTGTATTTGAAAATATTTCAGAAAAAAAAAAAAAAAAAGAAATGTAACCTGGTAGTGAAAATTTGATACAAACTTATGGAAAGTTTAGAAACATCCTTGAAAGAGGATGGCCAGATAAATGGGGCTTTATCAAGAGATACGATCACCAAAGACTGATCTGGCCACCAAAGTCCCAGCACTTTCCATGAGGAGAAAAGCAAGCTGCAGACAGACATATCTATGTACCTAGCACTTTTTATGGGAAGGTGACACAGAAGCTTCCCTTTATGCAAAGGTTTAATCGCGATGATGATCGGCATTACATTCTTGCCACACATTTTATTTTAGCAAGCCATGGTAAGTCAGACCTTCTGGGATATGCTTTCCCCTCCCTTTTCTTCTCACTTCCTCATGTACCCATCTGTTACTGGAAGGCCACTGCTAATGATGTGTAATACAGGTACATTACAACCTTCATTAGCTAATTTAACAACAGTCTGGTGATCCTGCCCATTACAGCTCTTTATTGGCTGATGAATTCTGCCAAGATGGGAACGGTTTTGTGTGACTGACTTGTTTTCAAAATAGTTTATACACAGACGCTTCCCCATCTTTCCTTGATCGCCTTGCTCTGTATCACCAAATGGCTCAGATATTTGTTTTTCCAATGTTACTGTCCTGTCTGGATTTAGTTTGTTTACTTGGTGCCTTTAGATTTGGTATCTCTTCCCTGTTTGTTTTTTTTTTTTTCATGAAAATTTAATTTTTCATGAAATTTTTCAGGAAAATGGTCTCTTCTCACTCATTAATACAGTACTTTTTATCCATTACTCAAAGATCTCACCACACCCCTCTAAGCTATTTAGGAAGGATGAATGTGAGGTGAACCCCGTTCAGGCCTTTCAAGCAGATCAGTGTATTAAAATGAAAAAAATGGAATTGTCAGAAGCTAAGCATTCAGCCTTCTTAAAATATCAGCTAAGAAAAAGACTTAGTAATCTGAGGTTTGAATCTGTTGTTTCTTGAATGCAGTCTAGGGTCAGGCCTGTCACTAAGAGGCTACCTAGAGATGTATTTCTTTCAGAAGTCCCGTCTCCACATTCCCAGGAGCCCTTGCACTTTGTCTCTCCATTATTTCCAAGTAAGATACAACACCTCTTAGCTGGACCAGTGTCTTTTGGAAGAAGGAGGGGGAGAGGTTTTATTATGCAAACATAATAAGAAATGTTTATTATGCAAACAGCAACTGAGTTATGTGTCCTTTAAGACTACTAAATAGTTTTTAATTACTGCTATATCAGTAAATCCCATAAATATGCAAATGCAATTAGTTCACAAAACAGACCTTAAATATCTTTATTCCTCTCCAACAAAATTCTTTGAAGTTAATCGCTAACTCTCTTTGTTCACTCTCTTGGCAGTTATGCTAACATTGACAGGAATTTTGACAGATGTACATATTCAGGGGAAACTATATTTTCTGAGCACATCTGGTCAGGCTGGAGCAGCCAAGTAGAAATGGACACTCTAGCTGAAATCAAATATTTAATGAGTACAGTCCCATGTGAAACTTCTTTTACTCTATAGCATTATCCTCTGAAATAAATATCAAGGTAACCACTGGGACACCACTTCAAGTACAAAGCCGCACTCAACATTTGATTTTCTTCTGGCTCAGAATTTCATTTTTAATAATAACGCACATTTTCTCCTGGTCCTTAAAAATGAATGAATGAATGAGTGAATGAACGAATGAATGAACAAACGAACGAACGAACAGAGGAATAGTATCCCCCATGACCCTGGCCCTTCCTGGCTATGTGACATGGTTTTCTATGGGAAGTCATGGAACACAGGAGTCAGTTTCCCAGGCTTTGGAATCTGACACATCTCAGTTGCCCTCCCAGCCCCATCACTTGCTAGATGCTCATGGCCGTGGTCAAATTGCTTACTGTTTTTAAGCTTCAGTTTTCACATCTGTAAAAAGGGTGTAATAGGCTCTGTTTAGTTTTCTATGGCAACAAAACAAATTCCTACACACTTAGCAGCTTAAAGCCAAACTCATTTGTGAGCTCATGGTTCTGTAAGTCAGAAACCCAGGTACAGCTTGAATGGGTTCTCTGCTCAGGGTCTTAGAGGGGGAAGTCATGGTGGTATACTAGAAATGGCTCTTACTGCATCAAAAGAGCCAACTGTGGGGCGCCTGGGTGGCTCAGTCGGTTGAGCATCTAACTTCGGCTCAGGTCATGATCTCACAGTCTGTGAGTTCGAGCCCCGCATCGGGCTCTGTGCTGACAGTTCAGAGCCTGGAGCCTGTTTCGGATTCTGTGTCTCCCTCTCTCTCTGCCCCTCCCCCATTCATGCTCTGTCTCTCTCTGTCTCAAAAATAAATAAATGTTAAAAAAAAAAAAAAAAAAAGAGCCAACTGTGTACGTCCCTTCCCAACTCTGTTCAGTGACATCAGGTTAGTAGCTTGAGAGCAGCCATGATGGGAATGTCTGCCACACGGACGTCGGACATCGGCAAACACTACCAGTCAGGGCTCCTCCCACCAGCTGGCTACCAAACACCTGCTAGTGTGCTATGGCCCACTCCCTTGAACTTCCAGGGTCTCACAGATACCTCCTACATTATGGCATTTATGCAAGTATATTGTGACCTTCCTGTCTCTTCCAGAATCATGTGAATTCTTTGAAGGTAGAGCACTGTACCTAATTCATCTTTGTGTCTCCAGCACAGAGCTTGGCACCTAGTGAGTACTCATTAAATACATAAGAAGGATGGAACAAAGAGAGGGAGGGAAGAATTAACAGACGGGCAGAAAAGAAGTTTGGTTTATGCAAGAAAGAGGACACACCAAAAGGGATGAGCTTTTTCACAACCATACCCAATATGCTGTCCTTCCTCCGCCATCTCAGAAAGGATGGGCGGGAACGATGACTCGGGTTCAGAGCAAGATCGCTTTTGGTGGGTTTGGTCCAGAGCCAGCCAGCAAGCCATGCAAAGGATACACACTGGATCCAGACACAGGGAGTTCATGCCTCTTTGATTCTCTCAGAGGGTGCTAAAATTCAGGGGTCTCACAGTTACCTGGAGAGAGATGTCTGTCCCCCCGCCCAAAAAAAAACTAGAGGAACACGGGATCACATGGTTTGCTGCTTCTTGTCATGCCTCTGAGACATCGGTTCCAGGATGCTGCTTCAACTGCCATGTAAGGCAGGTGGTCTTAGCAATCTGCATCGTCCAGGCCTTCTGCACACATTATGGGCCTTGAAGTCTTGCTGTGCCAGCTCTGGGCATCTCCCCGGATCTGTGGCACAATGCAGGACCCAGGACTTCTCCATTTAGGCCCATTTAGAACTTTTCTGTGGAGAGACCACGGTCAACTACAGCAGCCAGTAAGATATTCTGGTTCGGGTCTAAATTTCTGGATATTTCCAACTCTGCTGCGGACTCAAGATGGGGCAAGGGCTTTGACCTGCTGGAGCCTGTTTTATTTATCCAGCCATCCATGTTCTCACTATGTGGGGAGTTGTGGTGGACATTGGGGAATATAAAGAAAGTTCAAGGAACCTGGAATAGAGGTGATAGATAAGAAACACTGAGGACACAATGAGATAAACACTAGCTAGCTGGTAAGTGAACTCGGGACAATGGAAGCAAAAAGAGGAGCCAGACTTGGGGTGGGGTGAGAAGAGGTGTTTCACAAATAGCATTTGTGTTGGGAAAAGGTGAGGGCAGGAAGAGTGGAACTCCCAGCAGAAGGAATAAGGTAGGAAAAGGCCGAATGGTACCTTCCCTGGGACTGCAAGCCTCCTTTTGTAAAACTGGGGAGCAGACAGAACACAGGTTTCTACCTGAACCATCCTAATTGCCCAAAGAAAGGCCAGTTGCTTTAAACATAAACACATGAAATAAAGTAAAAGAAAAGAAAATTAGGGAGCAGATAATTCTAGACTCACAAGATGAGCGGATTAACACATTCATGTTGCAAAGTGTTGAGGGAGGAATAAAACAGAAAAGGGAAATATTGTATGAGTCTGTATAAGTGCCGTTATTATAAAGCTGTCTCTAAATGGTCTGTGGCAATTATTCTAAAATGCACAACAGCTGTATTTGTCCCCTTTCTGCCACTGCTGAAATTTACACTGTCATTGCTCCAGGAGGATGGCTTGGCACTAATAACAGGCTGGCTGACTATGGCTGGAGTGTGACAGACCTCTAGTTAGAGCCCTTAAAGAGGAGAGAGGAGTGGGAAAATGAAAAGCACAGTGGAAGCCAAAGTAGACGCAGTCAGAGCACCGCCTTGTGGCAGCCATTGCACCTGCAGCTCCAGGGAACATCCATCCAACCTATTGTCCGTTGTACTTTAGTGTTCCGTTTCCACAGCTTGAAAGTCATGCCATGCCTCTATTCATGCCTCTTGTCTTCTTTGCTCTAAACATTCCTCTCCAGGTTCCCCAACACCAATTCATCTAATCTATTTCTACTTTGCTTGCAACTGTCAACAAATTCCTCTTTGCTTACTTCCTTACTCTTCCTTCTCCAAACTCTTGGTCCCAGGAGCACCCAAGTTTCCCAGTGATTCAGTGATGTTTGAAGAGGTAGTTTCTCTTTCTCCCTAAGAGTGGAAATAAAGAAAGCCTTGGCTCTCCACTTCTGAAATGTTATAAAAAGCATTATTAAAAAACCATATAAGGGCGTCTGGGTGTCTCAGTTAGTTGAGCGTCCGACTTCAGCTCAGGTCATGATCTCATGGTTTGTGGGTTCGAGCCCCATGTCGGGCTCTGTGCTGACAGCTCAGAGCCTGGAGCCTGCTTCCAATTCTGTGTCTCCCTCTCTGTCTCTGCCCTCCCCCATGCATTCTCTCTCTCTCTCTCTCTCTCTCTCCATCCCTCCCTCACTCCCTCCCTCCCTCAAAAATAAACATTAAAAAGATAAGAGATGAGTTTAAAAATTTTTTAGTGTTTATTTATTTTTTGAGAGAAAGTGACAGAGTGTGAATGGGGGAGGGACAGAGAGAGAGGGACACACAGAATCTGCAGCAGGCTCCAGGCTCTGAGCTGTCAGCAAAGAGCCTGATGCAGGACTTGAACCCATGAACCCTGAGATCATGACCTGAGCCAAAGTTGGATGCTCAACCAACTGAACCACCTAGGAGCCCCAAAACTAATAAAGAATTTTAATGTTATAAAGGTCTACCTTTTCTAGAATGTCATATAGTTAGAATCATACAGTATGTAGCCATTTCAGAATCAGACTTGTAAATACAGAGAACTGATGGTTGCCAGAGGGGTGGGTTTGGGGGTTGGGCAAAATAGGTGAAGAGGAGTGGGAGATACAGGCTTCCAGTTATGGAGTGAATAAGCCACCAGAATAAAAGGCACAGCATAAGGAACATAGTCAATGGTATTGTAATAGCGATGTATCAGGATGTATCAGGACAGACCAGTAGCCACACTTGTGAACACAGCATAACATATAAACTTCTTGTATCACTATGTTGTACATATGAAACTAATGTAACATTGTGTGTCTATTATACTTAAATAAAACAAAATAAAACCATGCATTTTCTCTAAGCACTAGGTTAGGGGCATTACACAAATTTTGATATATTGTATATTCATTACTTTTCTGTCTTAAATATTTCCTAACCTCTCATGATTTTTCTTGCCCCACAGATTATTTAGAAGTAAGTTGTTTATTTTAAAATTTGGGATGTCTTTCTAGATATTGTACGATCTTCCTCAACTTATGATGAGGTTACATCCCCATGAACCCATCATAAGTTGAAAATACCATTAAGCAGAAAATGCATTTAATACACCTAACTTACCAAACATCATAGCTTAGCCTACCTGACCTTAGCTGGGCTCACAACACTTACATTAGCCTACAGTGGGAGAAATTCATCTAGCGCAAAGCCTATTTTATAATAAAGTTTAATCTCTCATATAATTTACTCAATACCATACTGAAAGTGAAAACCCAAAACCAGAATGGTTGCATGGGTATAGAATGGTTGTAGGTGGATCAATCGTCAACCCTGGCGACCATGTGGCTGACTGGGCACGGTGGCACAAAGCTGCTGCCCAGTGTCACAACAGAGAACCATACTGTACAGCAGCAGCTCAGGAAAAGATCAAAATTCAAAATTCATAGTGGTTTCTAATGAATGTGTATCACTTTTGCACCATTGTGAGGTTGAAAAATTGTAAGTGGGATCTTCAAAAGTTGGGGACCATCCGTACTGTTCTTGACTTGCAATTTAATTTTGTTGTGGTAAAAGAACATATTCGACGATTTCAATAATCTTATTTTGATTGAGAGCTGTTTTGTGGGTTAGCATATGATTTGTTGTAAAAGCACCGTGTGTACTGAAAGGAAGGTGCAGTCTGACATCGTTGGATGTAACATTCCGTGAATAACAATTAGATCAAGGTGGTAGATAGTGTTGTTTGGGTTATATTTTTACGGTTCTTTTCTGT
Organism: Panthera uncia; assembly: GCF_023721935.1. Classification (NCBI taxonomy): domain Eukaryota; kingdom Metazoa; phylum Chordata; class Mammalia; order Carnivora; family Felidae; genus Panthera; species Panthera uncia. The sequence goes on from NC_064808.1 coordinate 99,710,067, forward strand.
CTCTTGTTGTACCACTTCCTGTGGGGTGTTAAAACCTCCTACTACCATTGTGGAATTGTCCATTTCTTCTTTTTATCCTTTCAATTTTTGCTTCATGCATTTTAGGAGCTCTGTTATTAGGCACATACACATTGACCCACATTTACGAATATCACGTCTTCTTGATGAATCCATGTATCCATCATTATAAAATGGCCCCGTTTCTGATAATACTCTTTGCCACAGGTCTGTTTTGTCTGGTATTAATAACCACTGTGGCCTTTCTATGCTTATTTACATGCTTTAACAGAATACCACAGACTGGTTGGCTTAAAAATAACAGGAACTTATTTCTCACCATTCTCGGGGCTGGAAGTCTAAGGTCAGGGTGTAAGCATGATCAAGTTCTGGTGAGGGACCTCTTCAGGGTTGCAGGTTGCTGGCTTCTTGTATCCTCATATAATGGAAAGGGGACTAGAGAACTCTCTGGGGCCATAATATATAATAAGGGCATTAATTTCATCATGAGGGCTCCACCTTCATGACCTAATCACCCCCCAGAAGGCCTCACTTCCTAATTGGGGGTTAAGATTTCAATATATGAATGGGGGGGGGGTGGAAACAAACATTCAGTCCATGGCACATGGTATGTCTTCTCTTTCCATCTATTTGCTTTCAGCCTACATGTGTGTTTATATTTAAAGCACATCTCTTACATATAGCATATTTGGGTATTCTTTTTTATTTCATTTTGTTAATTTCTGCCTTTTAATTGGAATATTTGATCCACTAATATTTAAAGTAGTTTTTGATACGTTTGGATTTAAGTTACCCATTTTATTATTTGTATTTTATATTCTTTTTTTTAAAAAAACTCCTCCTTTTCTGCCTACTTTTGGATTTTAACTTTTTAAAAATTTTAAATGTTTATTTATTCTTTAAATAGATAGAGAGAGAGACAGAGCACAAGCAAGGGAGGGAGGGCAGAATGGGTGACAAAGAATCTGAAGCAGGCTCCAGGCTCCAAGCTATCAGCACAGAACCTGACACAGGTCTCAAACTCACAAACCACGAGATCATGACCTGAACTGAAGTTGGATGCTTAACCGAATAGGCCACCCAGGCACCCCTGGATTTTTTTGGTTTTTAATAAAGATTACCTATTGGCTTTTTAGCTATACTTTTTGCACAACTTTCTTTAGTGGTTATACTAGAAATTAAAATAAACATTGTTCACACAGTCTACTTTTCAAGTTACTACAGCACTTTCCCATCAAATGTAGTTACCATGCAATCATTTGGTTCCATTTACTGGCCCCTGCCATCACCATGCTCCGTTGTGTCATGTGTTACATCTAAATAGATACATACCCCACAAGACAGTGTGAAAGTTTTTCCTTTACACAATACGTACCCTACTATAAAGCCAAGTCAATGACTTTTTCATTTCAAATACTGAATGTTTAAGCTTGATTTTTTTTTCATTTTGTTATTATGTTTTATAATTATCTGTGGAGGTTCTTCCATTTTGCTTACTACAAGTATGGTTTCCTTTACTTCACAGAGCTTAGTTATCACAGACACTTTAATGTTCTTGTCTAATGGATTCTAACATCTTCATCTGGCCTGTCTTTTCTCTTGGTAAGAGGTCATATTTTCCTGGTTCTTTATATATCGAGTAATTTGGGATTGTATTCCTACATATTATGTTTGTTTTTAATGTGTTTTTTTTTTTTTTTGAGAAAGAGAGAGAGAGCAAGAGAGAGGGAGGGTTGGGATATAGAGAGAGGGAGACACAGAATCGGAAGCAGGCTCCAGGCTCCAAGCTGTCAGCACAGAGCCCGACGCAGGGCTTGAACCCATGAACTGTGACATCATGGCCTGACCTGAAGTCAGACTTTAACCAACTGAGCCACCCAGGTGCCCCCTTATATATTATGTTTTACCGAGACTCTCAATTCTCTGTCTAAAGGATGGAGAGGGTGTTTGTGTGTGTGTGTGTGTGTGTGTGTGTGTGTGTGTGTGTAACCTCTTTCTCCAATGAATGTTGATGTTTTTGTGCTTTGGCAGTGAATTAATTTGGTGAGACTCAAACTGCAAACTGTCTCTTTTGGACACAGGCAACAGCTCAAAGCTCATCTGATTTCTTCTGTCCTTTTTGAGGTGCTTTGCGGCTGGTGGAAGGGTCAGCCAGAGACGTGGTTAGACTCTGCACAAAAACCTGGGGATCTTTTTCTCTACCTCTCTCCTCTTCACAATTCCCTCCCTTTCTTTTGGGTTGCCATGTTTGTCCTAAACTCTAGTTTTTGGTTCCTCAGGCCAGAAGCCTGGTTGGTTTTTCACTAGCACTTCAACCACCGCGTGTCATGCTGTGACTATGGTCCGTTATCTGAGTAAAGCTGAAATACTGGGGCACACACCCCTCGTCGGACCTTTCTGCCACGTTACGACTCCCTTTTGAAACCTCTATTCAAGCTCCAGATACTTCAGGTACTTTTTATTTTGTCCAGACTTTGTAACTGTTATCTGTTAGACAGCAGATTTGTTAAGATCTTAATCCTCCATACCAAAAGCAACATTCTTGATTAATTTATTTTATAAATTAAAAAAAAAATTTAATGTTTATATTTGAGAAAGAGACGGAGAGAGAGTGCACAAGTAGGGGAGCGGCAGGGAGAGAGGGAGACACAGAATCCGAAGCAGGCTCCAGGCTCTGACCTTTCAGCACAGAGCCCGATGCGAGGCCCGAACTCACAAACTGTGAGATCATGACCTGAGCTGAAGTCGGACACTTAATGGGCTGAGCCACCCAGGCGCCGCTCGATTAATTTATTTTAAAAAGCAACACAGTGGGGTGCCTGGGTGGCTCAGTCAGTTGGGTGTCGAACTCTTGATTTCAGCTCAGGTCATGATCTCATGGTTCACGAGTTCAAGTCCCACGTCGGGCTCCATGTTGATGGTGTGGAGCATGCTTTGGATTCTCTCTCTCTCCTCTCTCTCTGCTCCTTCCCTGTGCATGCACATATGCTAACTTTTTCTCTCTTAAAATAAATAAACTTAAAAAAAGGCAATACTATCTCAGCAACATAAAAAGAAAATAAATATAACTTGTTATGGACTGAACATAATCATCAAAATCACAATTATTAATTACTAAGTTTTCAAATCTGAAGAAAAATAAATAAGAACTACAAGTAACAATGAATCACATAACTTCTGTAAAAAAAAATGAAAGTATTTTCAGTCTGTCATTTATAAGAGGACAAATGAGTTCTAGTAGCTGTTAAATACCAAGATAAGGGCTTACATTGTATATACATACCACATCTTCTTTAGTCATCATTCAATGGACATTTGGGTTCTTTCCATAATTTGACTATTGTTGATAGTGTTGCTATAAATATTGGGGTACATGTGCCCCTTCGAATCAGCATTTTTCCATCCTTTGGATAAATACCTAGTAGTGCAATTACTGGGTCATAGGATAGTTCTATTTTTAATTCTTTGAGGAACCTCCATACTGTTTTCCAGAGTGGCTGCACCAGTTTGCATTCCCATCAACAGTGCAAAAGTGTTCCCCTTTCTCCACATCCTCGCCAACACCTGTTGTTTCCTGAGTTGTTCAGTTTAGCCATTGTGACCAGCGTGAGGTGGTACCTCATTGTGGCTTTGATTTACATTTCTCTGATGATGAGTGATGTTGAGCATCTTTTCATGTGTCTGTTGGCCACCCGGATGTCTTCTTTGGAAAAGTATCTATTCATGTCTTCCACCCATTTCTTCACCGGATTATGTGGTTTTGGGTTGTTGAGCTTGATATGTTCTTTATAGATTTTGGATACCAACGCTTTATCCAATATATCCTTTGCAGATATCTTCTCCCATTCTGTCTGTTGCCTTTTAGTTCTACTGATTGTTTCCTTTGCTGTGCAGAAGCTTTTTATCTTATATGCAATGGAATATTACTCAGTGATCAAAAAGAATAAAATTTTGCCATTTGCAATGTGGATGGAACTAAAGTATTATTATGCTAAGCAAATTAATTCAGTCAGAGAAAGACAAATACCATATGATTTCACGCACATGTGGAATTTAAGAAACAAAACAGATGAGCATAGGGGAAGGGAAGGAAAAATAACATAAAAACAGAGAGGGAGGCAAACCATAAAAGACTCTTAAGTACAGATAATAAACTGAGGGTTGCTGGAGGGGAGGTCGGTGGGGGGGGATGGGCTAAATGGGTTATGGGCATTAAGGAGGGCACTTGTTGGGATGAGCGCTGGGTGTTATATGGGAGTGATGAATCACTGGGCTCTACTCCTGAAACCAACACTACACTAACTTGAATTTAAATTAAAAAAAAAAAAAAAAGGTAAGGGCTTACAACACCAAAGCTTCAGATTTTTAGTCTTTATGATAACCAAGACAGAGATTCCCAAATAATGTGTGTCCATGGTGGGGGGGAAGCCAAAATATATACCATATATGGCTTTTCTAGTATGGTTAAATACTAAGAATGAATTCCTAGACAAGAAAAGAAACAAAAACATCACTTTTGTTAAACTTTTGCTTCAATAAGTGCTCCTTCCCCAACCAGGAACCTCTAGCACTGGCTCTGAACAGGTAGGCTTCCTTGGTAATGTCCACAAAGTGACAGAAAGGGGCTCTTGACCCTATTCAGTTTGAGCAATGCAAATTTTGTTTTTATAAAAATCAAAACTTATTTAAGTGTCACTTCATAATGCGGAAAGTATTTTCATCACGTTCTCCCAGCGAGGTCACCACCAGATCATGGACCTGCTCACCATGATCAAGCCAGAGTGTTGGTCTGGCTGCTATTCCATTCTCTTTGTCTTGCCAATGAATTAATGAGCTTTAACATATGACAATAATTGTGGGGATCACTGTTCCTCTTTCCATAAAGTTAAGGGAACCAAATTTGAGAATCCTCTACTTCAAATAACATGACTAGTAATTTCGAGCTAAGTAACTTTTCCACATCTTTTTACTCCTTGGTACTAGAGAATCGTGATTTGCACAGACCAGCTCTCTGAACTGCCAGCCCAAAGCACGCACTACGTACCTGTCCTCCTGAACACAACTGATGTCCCTTCTATGGAGTGGCGTCTCCTCACAAAAATGGCTCAAGAGTCCACTCTATTCAGGACACCATCTTCCTTTGGTTTTCACTTTCTGGTTACTCTGGAGAAGTGGAAGAGACAATAAATACTCCAACAAACCACTGTTTCCAAATTTTAAAGTTGTTCCCTTCAACATTCCAGGTCTAAATAAAATTCTAAAACTCTCTTCTCTCATGGGAAGAAAAAAATCCCACAAAAGCAAAAACAAAAACCCATTCAACTTCTGCCCCCCTCTGGCAGAGACCATCAAATATTTCCCCCCCTTTTAACTCCACGTTGTCTCCTTTCTCTTCCGGGATGGCTCTCAGGCACCTCTAAGCCTTAAATGCCAGAGAGGATGGCTTACAAAACTGAAAAAGCTACCCAGTCCCTTAAGGGCAAGGGTCTCCAGGCAGTGATCCCACCCACCTTCAATGGGGTGCCCTCTACTCCCTCTGGCTACATTCTTTAGAAACAGATGAACCAGTTCTTATTAATGATACATACTTAATCAGACAGGGCTAGAGATTTGCATTTTAGTTATATCTGAAAGACTTTGGGTTATACTACGGTGAGATTCTCTAGGAATTGCTTACTTTCAAGACAAACTGCTCCGTTGTAGGATGACCAGACAATTTAACGTCCAATCCTAGAAGTTTGAGGAAGGAAAAGCTACCAAAAATCATTCCGGGAAAACAGGGGGTAAACCGTAATTGCCCCAGGCAAAATGGGACCTGTGGTTAACTCCACCTATAACTAGTCTTTAATGGCCTGCCAAGACTCCCATTGTCTTACTCTCTGCTTTCTCTGTCAACTCAGTTCAGGTAACACCTCCTCCGAGAAATCTTTACAGGCTGTTTCTTCTAATGATTCATCTTTCCTGGGTTTCTTTAAGCCAGAATCTTATATTTTACCTCAGCCTATAGAAAGAGAGCTAGACTGCTTAGCTTAGAATCATGGCTCCCGTCTTTATAGGAGAAAAGTCTTGGGCAAAGTACTTTACCTTTCTCCTCATTTGTAAAGGAGGTTTAATAATAACAGCACTTCATAGGGTCTCGTGAGGATTAGTTCATACATGCAAAGCACTCAGGACACCACCTAGCCTATAAGTGCTCAGTGAAGTTATTACTTCCTCTAAAAATGTTCTGTTTTCTTCCAAGGTCAACTTATCAGATCAGTAAAAACATCTGCATTTCCGAAGGCAAGTTTGTATTAGTTACTCTGGCCTCATCTATTTTTTCAAATTCTGATATTTTGAGGAGGAAGATTTTTCACTTCAATGGGGCCCTGGGTGAAAAAATTAAGTCACCTTAAGTTCCAATTTATGCTTCTAATACTTGCTGCATTATACAAACTTCTATTTTTTTTTTTCCTGGGTAGCTTTCTGGTTTTTATCTTAAATGATATTTTCGGTTTCTGTAGGAGGCCACAACTTTGACATAGAAGTCTTTCCCCAAATCTTGAAGCTAAAGAGGAAAATGTTTTATAAAATAGAATTTCTAGCTCATTGGACATCATCTAAAATATGGATTTGGGGCACACTCTGCATAAAATGGAATGGTAATATTTTTCATTTATCTTGATGATAGTTCAAATTATAATTCCAGAGAATTTTTTTAATGTTTATTTTTTTGACACACACACACACACACACACACACACACACACACACACACAGAGTGTGAGCGGGGGAGGGGCAGAGAGCGTGAGAGGGAGACACAGAATCTGAAGCAGGCTCCAGACTCTGAGCTCCAGCACAGAGCCTGACTCGGGGCTCAAACTCACAGACCGCGAGATCATGACCTGAGCCAAAGTGGGATGCTTAACTGACGGAGCCACGCAGGGGCCCCTAATTTCAGAGAATGTTAAATTTCTGCCTCATGCATCAGCCGGCATTCAAAAGGGTAACCTGCAAACTACAGAGACTTTTCTCAATATTTTTTGAGGGCACGGAAACATCATTAGAGCAAGGATTGATAGGCTTTTCATTTTAAGTTTAATGTTCTTTTAAACTTTTGCATTACTGAGTAGTTAATAAAATTTATGTAAAATGATAGAATGAACCCTTCATGTAAATACCACTTGATTTATGAAACCAGAACATTAGGAGTACCTGTAAATTCCCTTATATGCCCGTTCCCTATCCCTTCCCTTCCCTTGTCTATCCCTTCCCTTCCCATCCCTTCCTTCAGAGCTTCTAGTTCAAATTTTGTGTTTATAATATTCAGGCTTTCATTTGTAGTTTAACCATATGTTTATCTCCCTAGATGACATATTATTTGATGGTTTTTGTAATTCATACAAATGGAATTACATTATGTGCCATCTTCTGTGATTTGCTTGATCCCCTACAGTACTATGTTCCTAAGATTCATCCATGATATTGCATAGCTGTAATTCACTCATTTTAACTGCTCTATAAAGTTCCATCGAGGGGCGCCTGGGTGGCGCAGTCGGTTAAGCGTCCGACTTCAGCCAGGTCACGCTCTCGCGGTCCGTGAGTTCGAGCCCCGCGTCAGGCTC